>NW_008824235.1:437410-475228 GCF_000699105.1 Pygoscelis adeliae | reverse complement strand
CTTTCCCTCACACTGGTCATATCCCTGGTCATTTCTGAAGTGCAACAAATATTTGACTCAAGAAATGGTAAATTTTGGGTAGAAGAACAATATACAAACGAAGTGTGAGGGAGTATTCTCATTTCTCTGCCACATTCCTGTTTCATGGTGTAGTAACATTTCCTTACTGGGCTAACTTCCATACTACTTACAGGGATGAGGTTACACAGAGAGACTGATAAAACACTAGTTATCCCTTAAAATATCAAATTCTCTCCTCTCTTTGGAATTCTGTCTCTCTTTCCACACATTTGAATATACTTTTCTCACAGCAAATAATAATTGAAGGAGGTGATTATTAGCAGGGCAGCGATGGACTGGGAAACCAAATTTTCCACTATTCAAAAGAGAATTTCCAGACAGGCTAAAATGCTCTCTCTTGTCAAGAAAAATGTTTATATGGTTAGTATCAAATGTAAGTCAATATAAAATTTTCCTTGGGAAAGCCTGCCAGGAGACAAGACTTGGCAAGATATTAAGGAAACTGCTCAGTATACACTAAGTTTAGGATAGTCAGATGTACCTCTGGGCTATGTGTTTCTTTGTCTTGCTGTAATAGCTAGGAATGGAGATCTGAGTACAGCCTCAGGTTGAACCTCTTCAAAAGCTTGGGATCTGGATATTGTGGAACAAGGAATTTTCTGTGACTTCCATGAAGAAATATTGTATGTCCTAGTAACCCACTAGGATGCTTTTAGCCTGCAAATGAAATCACCTTGACACAATTCAGGTTTTCTGATGTATGTGAAGTTAGTGTAAGGCGTTTGCAAGTCCTGACCACATTCAAGATGAAATGCCTCCTGGTGGCTCACATGACATGAAGCTGGTGCTTCAGACATGACAGATGGTTCAGATTTCAGCGATGTATATTCAGTTCCACCGTCTGAAGACACCTTTACATCCTGCATATTAAACTACCAAAAAGTGTAAGAACTTCAAATGATTCTTTAGGAAAGAAATCCATCCTCTACCCAGCCAGCACGATTTGTGCAAGCATTTGTTAGCCTTACAGCTTATGTTCACCCCATTTATCTTGAGTTTGAAGAGTCAAGACAGCTACTTCCAGAAGACAGCATAAATTTTAGCTAGACAGACTGGAGGTATTTGGCAGTTTCCACCAACTACAAAGGAAGCACGTGCACAGCTCCACTCACATCAGTGCCAAAAGGGAGGTCAGATGGATTTGGGACCATCTCAGCTGCATCTGAGGTGGGTAAAGGACATCTCAGTCACCTGGAGTGTGACACTTTTCAAATGTACACCCCATAGTCCTTGAGGAACTTCACTGAGGTCATCAGGAAAACTCTACTGCTCTAAAAGCAGTATGAGAGCAGAGCCAGAAACCCTTCATTATTATTCCAAATAATTTTTTGCTTTAATGTAATTTAGTGTTTTCCTTGTAATGTAAGTATTATCTTGGATATTTGGTCAGGAAGCTCATTTCTGAGGTAATGACTGAATCCTAAAATACCTCTGAGAAGACTTATTGACCTTTCATATTACTTTCAGTCGCAAATTGCAGTTTTAAAATAAAATATAATCATTACATGTAGGTTTCAGGAGGCAGCATGCAAAAAACTCTTTATGCTGAGCACCCACTTCTGATCCCCCAGAAAAGAAGGATGATATTTTAGGAAAACTTGTAAACAGCTTGGTTTAGCCATTTTGCTTTCTTCTTTTATTAACTGGAAAGGACTATATAGGTAATGAAGTAGATGGGTACTGCCCAGATGCAGTATGTTTGTGAGACTGCCAGACTGACGTTTTTAGCACTTACCTATATGCAGCATTGCAGATATGCATTCTTTGTTGATAAATTAGCTAGTTTAAGGGTAGTGCTAATGACAGTCAGAACTATCTTTCCTCAAAGGTTTTGGTAACACAGAAAAGTCCCCCTCCAGAGTTTTGAAGGTAAAACCAGATGATGCATGTCTGTGTGCCAACAGATAATTACACCATCATAAGTAACCTGGACTATGTGAAGGTATGAAAGATCAGGGGTCTACAGCTCTTCTTCCATTTTTCCTAACTGTTTTTTACCAAGCACATGGCAGGCAAGGAAAATTGAAACATTCCTTTCTGGTCTGGAAAAATCATGCTAAATGAAAGCCTGGGGAATCCACCCCCTCTAAACATTTTATATATATGTTCTTGGAAATATGACAAATTTCATAAACACATTTTAGATCACACATCCCTGGAAGACATTAGCCTTAGGAAAATGAGACCATTATATATCCCTTTCATTATTTTCCAGATTTGTTTTTGATTTGAGACCAAATCTACATAGACTGATTTTTTTAGAAGAGGAGGTAAAGTTGGAAACATCCACTGCTTTATTACAGGGGGAAGAGGCAGAGGTAGAAGGGCGTTGTCTCTGGCATGAATATTACTGTTGATGCCTCAGTCAGAGTCATCACATTTGCTCCCTTCTTAGTGCTGCAGATTACAAGCAGATCCTATTTCCTCTTCCAGCTTCTGCCAAAGTTTTGAGGTTTGCAATAGGCAGCCAGGTGTCACTTGCAAAATCTTAGCTGATGCCAGCCTTACACAACAGCTGGGTGTTAGTTTTAATTACTGCTATTCAAAAGAAAGGAAGGAGTGAATTACTATCACTTTTTTTGTTTCACAGACTGGCTGATAAACCAGACTGACATGGATCTATTAGTCATTGTCCCAGTTATGTGCTAATGTTATTCAAGCCTTATTTTAATCGGAAATGTGCAGAAAATTGAACATACCTGGCTTCATAATGGGGAAGGTATGCTGTAGGTCAGTCACGGAAATGATGCAGACTGTCCTTTAGCATTTTGGATTAAAAGCAATCTCTTCAGAGTTGAAAGGTTCGGCCTACCAGTAGGGGGAAACAATAACAAAGCGTGCTTTCCCAGGCTAGCGGGCACCATGAAAACTATACTTGCTCTTGATGTTTTTATGGTAGGTTAGTAATCTGGAGAAGAGCACAAGCCACAGCTGCTGTAACAGTTGCAATTTTTAATTTGTTGGTTTGAAGTAATAATTTGTCAAAACCCACAAAAGTGGAAATTAGTGCAATACTCCAGATTACGCTGTCCTTTAGTCATGCTTGTTCAAGAAACTAGGCAAAAGATCTCAGCTAAGAAAAGGAAAACTGTTGGCAATGGCAAAGATATGTTGTTAACAAAATGGGGTTATTTGGTCTTGAAGTAACTGGATTAGATTCCTACATCATTGCAGAAATTCAATGTGATGGAGCAAAATTCAATTTATTATTGGCAACACTCAAAAAAATAAAATTCAAATTTGAAAAGGGTATAATAAAATCTTTTCTGATTCAACATGACAACTCTTAGCTCATTCTCCTTGTGGTAGCTTGGTAAATTGTAGGTTGCACAACTTTAACGTGGTTTAGAGTTCAGTACCTAACACCTGTATGTTTACAGTTTTGAGATGTTCTGATTTTGGTTTTTGGTAGATGATAAATAACCTTCAACCCAAAATGGAATAAAAATTTTAGTGTCATCATTTTACTTGCTGCAATACTTTACCAGCCTACCCCTCCTTTGACATATCCATGATAACATACATTGTACAGAAGGAGAACTGGGCACAGATGTGATCCCTTCTCCAGGAGTGATGCAAGAAGTGTTATTTTGCTTCTATACCTTCAGGTCAGGCTGTTGAGGGGAGTGTGGATGGGTGCAGAAGAATGCTGCAGCCCCTGGCCCTCAGCATGCTGCCCATCTCCAGCCCAGGGGATCCAGTGAATTCCTCCTGGAGAGAAGGCTGTTTGGGGCAGTGCTGCTCAGTGATGTTATCTCTGTTACAGACATGCTGCATGGTGACTCACTGCCATTGGCTTCCCACGGCCATGCTGCTACTAGGTACAGGAGCCAGGGCTCTGGCTTAGTTACTGCTGCAGGACAGCTACTCCTCTATGGATTTTCTTTCTTCCATTGAATCTTTCAATGCACAGGGTTTGTGAAGCTTTACTTTCTGTCCTCACCATGGCTTCCCTGCCAAGAGATGCTTTGTCCCTGGAAAAATGTATAAGGAATTCCCACAGAATTTCCTGATCTTTCTCCATTCAGCATGGTCAGACACTTTGTGTTTCAGGGAAATAAGATTCCCATATTTACATATAGGGACCATGCCATTAATATTTCTCATATTGAAAGTCCCACATTTGGGACTGCATAACAATTTCAAAGATTAACCCTTACATTGCTCCTGGCTGTGGTTGATGAACTGATAATCTCCACAGGCATTAAAAAATCACATATTACAGGAGTCAGAAAGTCTCTTCTGTAAGTATAACAGAGAGAGAGAGGTGTGCTTATCCTATCTTAAATGCCGGAAGGGTGCAAGGAGGAATGAGTTTCATCAGTGACTGTAGAGTGATACATCTTTCACACAGAGGCATACTAAATTATATTTTGCATTTATATTTTCAAGCAGTCATTATTTTTTCCCATCTTGTATTTCATAGGACAGGTTCTCTCCATTTTGCTTTGAGAAAACCTAACCTACTTCCAGCCACTGCTTTTATTTATTTATTTTCACTTCAGAGCCAATCTTCTTGTCTCCGAGTTTGCAAAGTTGAAGCCTCTGCCTGTTTCATGTCAAAATGACAATGGAAAACATGATATAACCCCCTCCAACAACAACCGTTTGTTGGCTTTAGTTTGGATAAACTTCAGCTCTGGGACTTCTGGCTTTGTTTAGTGAAAGTACAGCAGAAGAGATTCCTTTCAGATTAGCTAAGAGGCTACTTCCATTTCCCCTCATTTACGTCAAACCCTTCATTTAAACATGAACTATCAGAACGAGAATGAAAACGGTACCTCCTTTAACAATGTCCGCACATTTTTGTCTTGCTTTGATTCACACAAGTACTCTGTGAAGAAATGTCTGCCAGGGAGGAGAAAGCGTGCACAGGACATTGAACAGGAAGAATGTGATGTTAATGGAAAGATATATATTTTAAGGCTGAATGTGTTTTGTTATTTTGAAAGCCTAGGCCTTCTTTTACAGCTAAAGGGGCACCCAAACGACTCTCAAGAAATGGGGGATGTGAATTGTAGATTTAAGACTTTAGCTGAGTTTGCACCAGAATGGCCTTCAGCGTAACACAAAGCTATCCACAGCCACAGGAGACCCATCCCTTTCTGCTGCTGGTTTTCTCTTTCCGTCACCCTGGAGGGTGGCACAGGCACCTCTGCTTTCCTGCCAGGCAGCAAAAGATCTCCTTCCATGTGCAAAACTTCTGTGGGCTGCTATGGTGGCTTCAGGCGCTGCTTTATTCCCAGCCCCAGCACTGTGAAGGGCAGCAGAATCACAGGAACACTCCGTGCACATTTGCAGTGGTAGATATGAAAGGATGATCTGTGTCTGGAAACTACTTCCCACAGCAGTTTGACACTGGCAGTTCTTGGAAAACTTCTGGACATGATTAGTTCCCACTGAAATTCCCCACAATTCACGCCCAGTGACCAGTGGTGCATTAGCAAGCTGTCTGCTGCAAAGATCTCTTTACCTCTGTTCTTTCCCTTTGTGCTTCTTCTTCTCTTTCTTTTTCTTCTTTGCGTTTTCTTTTATGAAAAGAGGTGAGGGCAAAACTGCAGCTCCTTTTTCAAACAGACACAAGAGAAACAATTGCTTACCTGAACACAGCTAATGGAAAATATAGGAAGCATCGCTCATTGTTCCTTTGATGTTCAGTGTAATAGCGACACTGAGAATCAAAGGAGAATGAACTACATCCCCCATGCTTTCCTTCAGCTATAAGCAGCAAAAATAGAATTCATACTATCTTGGAAAACGCTTCTATGTTCATGAGAGGCTCTTTTAAAAGAATTTGTATTTTTTTGTGTGTTTGGCTTTAAATCTACTGTATGGTGTTTGCTTGTTTCCCTGCAGAGCAGTAGTCATTCTGTGCCAGCTCTTTAAGAGAAGAATGTCCTAGTGAAAGCAAACAATAGGCTGTGTAGTGGGAATTGCAAATCTTTGAAAAGAGTAATTGAAATCTGCTCAGACATTTCGAAGATTCTTTGCACAATATTCTAAGCCTGTTGGTGGCTTAGTCATTGGCAGGGTGGTCCTCTTTGTAGATCCCTCTTTTTTGTATGAACAGAATAGCATAAATATGGAGGGGAAAAAAAAAGAAAAAGGAAAGAAGAGAGGCGTTCAAGTCCAACTGATTCTTTTCCTGTTAGAGCAGCTGAAGAGAGAAAGAGCGTTGTAAACTTCTTTCAGTGAAGAATCAAAAAAAGTACAGAGCCTCTTCATTTATCCGGTGTTCTCTGGCTCAGGCTCTTCCACTCATACCTTTTAAGGACGCCGGCAGATATACTCTGGTGGATCAGTCTGTGTCTGCTGAAGATGTTCTAGCCCTCCTCTGCTACACGGCGCTGTTTGTTCTCACCCTGTTCCAGCAGGCGTTGTTGCTGCACAGAGCAGGGAGAGCTAAATGTGTGCCAGGCTTCAGGCAGCCACTTCAGTAGCAATGCTTCTGACCTCTGATATTAATAAAAAGTCAGCTCTGTGCTTGCCGGCTCTTCACCGCACCACAAGTGTGGATTTTCACCTGACGAGGGAATTAGTTAGGAAGATCCTTAGGTCTTCATGCTTGACAAATAGGCATGGAACTTGATGCTTAAAAGTGGCCCCAAAGTTAAGAAAGTTGTCTTTGGTACCCTGAGAAAAGCCTCACAATACTCACTTCAGTAGCCTTAGGAAGTTGACAATAAGAACGTTGTATCCAGTGTACAAATAGCCATTTAATATCCTTTATGAGGCAGATTAAGAAGAATTTCGAATACTGCCATCTGTGTCCAACAAACTGTCCAAAATGGATGTGGGGCGAATTAGTACAAACTGGAATAAGGAGTGAATGAATACAAACTGTTTTGCAGATGAAACTAGGTTAATGATGCTCTATACATTCAACCCCCCCCCCCCCCCACCCCCCCAGCCCTTCTGAATTACAAATACCTTTAATTTATTGGCAGCCAAAGATATGATTCTTTTCTTTAGACAATATACCAGAGTTCTTTAATCCATCACTGGAATATGAAATTCAAGAACCAAAGCCTTCATTTACTTCCAACTTCTGAAATTACAGGGAAATCAATAAAATTGTGCAGGGAGTGATGTTAGTGTAGAATTTGACCCCCTGCTGCTTTACTCATCTCTGATGTAAATTCACTATGGCCATGGAGTTATATTGGGGCTGACTTTGTCCAACGTATCTGAAAATATAAATTATATTACCATATGTACTATACTGTATTGTAACATTTCCCATCTGTTTCAGTCTCAGGAGAGAAGCATTGAGTCAAGCCGATTTCTTCCAAGGCAAACCACAGAAACAGCATTGCATAAAATTGTTAGACCTCTCACTGAGCTAAGGGGAAAGAGAAGATCATGTGCCACTTGAAACTTTAACCACCTGATAAAAATTGTTTTAATTACAAAGTTAGGCAAGGAAAAACAAAAATCATACTTTTTTTTTTTTCCCACACAGCCTTTGGGTTTTATCTTGCGAGAAGCTTAAAGTATCCTGAATTAAGTAGTTATAGTTCAGTGTTTTACATGAGGTGCTACGTATAGCAAGCTGTAACAATCATCAGTTTCCAATGGTTCCCTTTCACTTAGCGGCTCAGAAGCTGAATCTCACTTTCACGATGCTTTGGATCTGTCAGACTGGTTGTACAGTCTGGGAAACCTGCTTGTACACAATGACTTTTCCAGTTTTTCTTTATTCTTGCCAGGACAGACCTACTGCAAGAAATGTTGCAAAGAACCCTCCGATATTATAAACTATTCCTGGTCCTAGCTAAAATCAGAAATGCAGAAGTATGTCTTTGAGATATATCTTGGGGGTGATTTTTTTTTTAAAGTTCTGACAAAATGTGGTGCTAGATTTTGTTAAATTTTTCCACTTAATTGATCCTAATAATGTTGAGCATGAAGCTATTGCTTTTCTTTAGAAATATGTTAGGCCAGCTTCTTATGGAATAAAATTGGAATGTGTTCAAGTGTTCAAAATTAAGATTACCTTGACACTTGAACTCTGACTATAGAAGTCTTCATTGACTGCCCAAGGAGTGGGCAGGATGTATGTTTAAAGAAACTAATAAATCCATAAAATCATCAGTAATCACATCAGACCTTGAATTTATGTCAGTTTCTGCTTGGTGTAAGACACAAGTCTTTGTGCCATTTGGCATCATTCACTCTAAAGACAAGACGCACATTAAAATCAGGTTACTGCAGAGCAGTGAGAATTTATGCCAGCACTACAACTAAATAGCCACAAATAAAGTAATTGCAGCCTGCTGCTTATTTTTAGAGTGACACCAAATGGCACAAAAGGTGATGTGCCGAAAAATATTGTAATGTAGGAACAGAGGGGATGGAAAAATCTCGTAGGTGTTCTACCAATAATTGGAAGAGTGACTGAAAAATTATGCAATGATCCCTCTAAAAGGCATTGAAAGCACTGAATTAAGATTAAATTCATACTTACTGTGTGTCCTGCTCTAATGCAAACAGTTACCCTTATTAAAAGGTTTGACCTGTCAGGCACAGTTCCCACCAGAATAATTAGAAGTTGATGTTCTTTAGGTCTGAGCCAAAGCCCAGTAAAATCAAGGGAGGTTCTGATCAGGCAGTGTTTACCCTTAATCAGGAACGAATGATACACATTCTGCAGATTATAGCAAAAGAGGTCTATCTCTAGATTAAAAAGGCAGAAGTATAAATACAATTGTCTGAGTTACAGAGTCAACCTGTTGAGAGAGGACTTTGGAGACAAAATCCCAGAATAACATCTCAGTACAGACGGTCATTCAGGAATATCTTCCTCCCTTACAAAAAACAATTTAGGCCATGATGTTGTCGAGGAATAGCTAACAACAAAAGGGGTATAACCATCTCTTGCATCCATCAGATGTTTTTCTCAAAATGACTTTTATAAGTTCAGAAACAGGTATAATAATTCTCTAGGCAACCCCAAAAAAAGAACAAGGCGATAGACAGACAGCAGTCTGCTCTATCCTGCCCCTCGTATGACTCAGTTTGAAATGACAGTTCTGCCAAAAACAACCCCCACCAACTAAACAAACAAAAAAAACCCCTCCTTGCACTTTGTTTGCCTATTAGCAGTTTTGAAACAAGAAAACTCTTCTGCCATTGTTTTTCATGCTGGACACCAGCTGAAGCCAGTGGGGCTGTTGTGGAACAATATCACAGATGGGATATCACTGGTCCCTATTTCAAAGCAACGCTTATGTGGCAGGGTGATCTTTAGAAGTTGCATGAAGAACATCATTCAAGGATGTCAACATGCATGCCTGAATAGAGCAATGTGTGAAACATAAATGTTGAGACAGAACAATGTGACAGATTCAGCCACTTTAGACCACATTACCTTTGAGAAGAACAACAGCCCTCTGAAGATAAAGGAGAAAAATTAGAGTTCTTAGCATAAATCACACTTTGAAAGATTAGGAATAAGCCAATAATCTGCAGGGAAAATAGAGGCATTTTGCATTTTACTTGGTAGCAAATATGCCATAAGGATTTTTTTTTTAATCCTGATTATTTCTAAAATTTCTAAAAGCTGCAGAAAGGTTGCAGCATTTGGAGCTTATAAGGACGAATGAAGGGAACAAGCAAGGATTTGTTTAAAATGCATATACTTGTTTGTACCAGTGCAGGCCTGGGGTTTTTTTTTTCCATTTTGTAATCTGAAAGACAGATTGGGTGAGTCTCAGAGCAAGGACAGTTTGGCTACGTGACATAATGATCCTTTGCCTGAGAATCCAGCCTCTTCTACACATTGCCAGTGAAACAGTGCATGTCTCCTTTCCGCAATACCTCTGACAGACAAGTACAGTATTATGATTAACCAGCATTCTTTTATGCCTCTTTCTCTTTCTTGCTCTGCAAGAGAGTAAAGAGGAAAACGCCTGGGACTGGCGCAGTGGCAGAACTGTTCAAACACCAGCTTTTTTGGCAGACGAGCATCCCTAGAAGTAAGAAAGCTTTGGTTTCAGTCTGAAAACACAGGATGTAGCCGTCCTTTTTGGTGTGAAACTTGGGAAATCTGTGAACCATTCATTCACATTCCTTTTCCATTCCACCTGAGAGCAGTTCTTCCTCCTACAGGACATGGAGCAGGAAAGGATTTTTAAGATGGACCTGCTCTGATTTTTCACAGCCTGCATTTGTTTTATCAATTGAGGTGTCATTCCTGATACCTCCAATCACATGGTGGACAAGCCTTACAAAACATTACATCAGTACCATTAAATCTGAAAATGTCCTAATAGGTAGGTACGCCCAACTTGGCCCATATGTCCTCATGCACCATGTGAAATGGATTCAATTAATTAGCTGGTTGTTTTAAGACAATCCCAGCTGAGAGAATGTCTGCAGGCCTTGCAGTCAAAAAAAAAATCTTGTTAAACCATTTCTTTTCTTATATTTCCACCTCTTTTCCTGACTTCTAGAAAACAGACACTATGTCAGACTTTTCGAGTACTCAGCACTTACCTGACAGGAGAACATGCGGACAAATCAGGCCATTCTGGCTCAGCAAGCCAATTACTTCGAGAGTCCGTTTGTTTCCATTACTGATCACAGGATGGAACGAGTATGTTTGATTTTCTTATAAACATCATCATAATACCAGACAGGGAGCCTAAACCATTTGTTTTGAGGTAGACACTGTGGCATTCTTTTCTGCTCAGTAAATGGAAAGCAGCAATGCTGCAGACGCTGGGATGGATTCCTCCATCTATTCCAGTGTAGGGGAGAATTACAGCATTTCCATTGAAAGTGAACAATGTATCTCCTTTCTACTTTGTCCTTTGGTTAAAAAATGTATAAAACAGTGCTGGAATACACAATAAATAGATGTATTTACTGTAGAAGAAATGTAAAAACACTTTTTGAAGTAGCCGTCCTGTAAAGTAAATGACCAAAACCAGGTCAGAGTAAGGAAGCACAGGCTTTGTACAGTTAAAAGTCTATAAAAAGCAACAGAAAGACCCTTCTCAGCTTCAGCAGACTTTGGATCCAGTCAAAGTTAGAGGCAAGGCCTCCTTCATCTCAGTGCTTTAGTCTTTACCAGATTCACTTTAAATAACAGCAAAAACTGTTTGCTTGACTCATTGTGTGCAGTCTCAGATTCTCGCAGATCAAAGTTCCTCGGTTTTGCTTCCCAAGCCATCATCGAGCAGCTGCTGGAGGATCGTGAGTCACCTCTGTGTGGACTATTGCCCTTTCTGAGGCAGAACCAGACAAGTTCAAGATGTTCTTTAATTTCTAACCATTTAGTCACATCTCTGCAAATGGGACATGTGAGTCTGCTACTAATGCAATATCTGGACATTTGCCTTGTCCAAAGTAGAAAAGCCTGTGGTTTTTGAGGATGCTATTAGGAGATTTTTTCCTTTTGCCATATAAATGTTGTTTAGTCATGATCACAGCGCTTGCACAAATGCGAAGCCAAAAGCAACTGCAAAACAGGTCAGCTTCTCAGGTCATAGCACTCGATAACAAACTCCCATTCACCTCACTGGAATCGGGATTATGTCCCATATGATATCTGTCATCCTTCAGGCCTACAATGACCACATTTGTTTTCCCCTGTACACATTTAGGCTTTTTTATGTACTACACTTATAGGCCCTTTGAGACTTAATGGTGATTTTCCTTTCAGCTTTCCATATTGGTCTGCTTACCTACAGCTGCTAATCTGCTTAGAAAATGGGAAATAATTCAAAACCGGTATATGACAAAGATTGTGTTGCCTTTTTTTCTTTTCTTCACTTTTAGGCTGGCCCAGGGAAATGCTACTCACAGCAAAATCTTTAAAAATGTGAATGCTCAGTAAACAGCATAAATGCAAAGTTATTCAGGCTTTCAAATATTAAACTTTAATGTTTTCTACAATGAATCAGAGATTGACACAGCTTCCAACAAACCATTGCAATAGCTGTCATAGAAGTGAAGTGCTGTATAGCCACTGTATTTAAGGCTTTGGGAAGAAGAGTAAGATTTTGCATTGCCATAGGCGAATACTGTTGAGTTCTAATTTTTTTTAAATCTTAGGCTAATATATATGTTTAGGAATCAATAAGAAAAGCTGGCTAAGGCAAGTATGTGACTGTTTTACTGCAAGTCTAGAAGTAGGCAAGTCAGCTTTTTTATAACCTTATTATTGCTATATGTTACTTGCCAGTGCTTTAGCACAAATCAGCTTTCCAAAGGATTTTGGAGCTAATGGTTAATCTTTATGAGCAATGCAAAATGCATTATGTCATAACATGCTGACACACAGATCTACATCTGAGCACAGAGGGGGTGTCTTGAACAGACTAAGTCTTCCCAGATGTAAGTTTCCTTTGGAAACCGATTTAATACTTCCATTCTGCCAATGGCCGCAACGATTTTTATTGCAGCTCTCCTAGCTTATTTCTTAATTCATTTAACAATGCCCACAAAGTTAGAAGCAAATATGAATGTCATTATATGCAGATGTCTTCAATTTTTTGTCTTTTCTTTCTGTTAAATGATGCCATCTACTGTAGAATAATTGAATGACAACCTTGTAAAAATGCAGAGAAATCTGCTTTATTTCCTTATTACTGTAAAATTATGTTAGTCATTTTGTGACACATTTTAAATTTCCGTGATTTTCATCAATATTGTTGACTAAAATATGGAAAGGTGAGTATTCTCACTGTGAAAAATTGGTCACTGAGAAAGGCCTTTACTTCAGAGAAGAGCAGCTGTCTTGAAAACAGAATTTTTCTAACCAGCAGTGCAAAAATATGGGAAAGATGGCCCTTTTCTGCTCCTTATTTGAGCTGTCCTCTTCACTGTAAGGCAGCAGGATCACATCATTGGAAATTACAAAACAACAAAACAAATCAAAGAAAATAAAGTAAGGATGAAGAAAAAATTGACATATGAAAATGCAAGTTCTTGGATATGAATTTCCTAGTGAATAAGAACCTTGCTGTCTTAAACACAGTTTAAAAAAAATGTGGTTTTGAAAGGATGAGAGAGTGATACCGAGAGCTGAAAGTCTGAATATTAAAAATAATCAAACACATCTTATGGGTACAGAAGTGTGCGTACACCATGCATTTTTTTAATATGTGTATGCAATTCATATGACTGCACATCACATGTGCACACAGTAACTATTAATTCTTTTAGATCTGTATCATGGTATTTTTATTTAACAATTATGTATAAACTGTGTTTTGCCCTAAACTAGAAAAATCATCTCTTCCCTTCCTCATTATGTTTGTAAATGAGAAGGACGTTTTAACCTGTGGAGCTGGGAAGTGCTTAAGCAGAGTGACAGCTGAGTACATCACTCTTGGGTGAAGTGGATCTATGCCCACCCGTGCTCTCCAGGGTGTATCCAGCCAGCTCCTTTTAGACGGATAACAAGCTCTAACCTGCCCAGTAGCTTAGATGGTATTCTCCCTTCCACCGTGTACTGCTTTCGAGGTCTCCTTGTATACAGCGAACCACTCTTACACTGAGCTACTCAGCTTTTGCCACTTGATAATTCGGGGTTTTTTTCATGAGTCATTAGAGAGACTATAAAAAAGATTTCATTCACAACGCTGCACTTCTCATTTTTGAAATACTTTTCAGCCTTCTTGTTTGTCAGGAAACATTTGTCATTGCTCTTGTCAAGGCTGGGCAGTTTGTTTTTTTCCTAAGTGCCCACAGTGAAATCCTGGTTTGTTAAAGGAGGAAAAAGTTTCTTGCAGAAACAGTCAGCAATTAATTAAGCAGAGAATCAGCTTATTTACCTGGGATCCACTGACATGATTCTGTGGTGTGAGAGCTGGGAAACCAAGCAACTTTTTTAGAAACTGTATCTAACTTGGCAGACTAAGAAAGGATGTCTAGATCCTCTTCAGAGGTAGCGGCTGTTAGGCGATGTCCTTTGAAGCAGCAGCTGATGCCGTGACCCTTTGTCATGGTGGGTGTGAGGAAGATGCTGTCCTGGAAATAAGCAGTTGTTCTCCACCCCTCTTGTACAGGACCTGAAGTTTCTGGTGAGGTCCAAAGGGTGGACAAGCGAAGGAAAAAGGAAAAAGTGAATTTCTAAGTGGTATAAAATGTCTTAAGGGGATTAGTTTTCATATGCCGCTGGAATGTTTTAGATTTTAAGATTTTTTTGCGTTGTCAAAGGAAGGTAAAATAATGGCTCCCAGCCTGATATCAGACACAGAAAAAAATATTGGCTTGAAAATGTCTGAAAAGGATTTTTGAAGCTTTTTGCATATTCTTCTTTTTCTAATCAAGCTGATGGTCAAAACCAACTCTTAACCATAAGTAGTGTCAGCCTTGACAAGTCAACATTTTCCTGTTTGCTGCTTTTGTAATTGAAGTGCAGGAATAACATAAGTTGATGTACGCAGAAAGCCCGTAGTGGGGTTGAAATTGGGAAAAGAAACCTCCTGTCCCATGCTGTGCCCTGCTCCAAGATCCCCAGCCTGGTTCTCCACTCAGTGAGCCAGGAGGTCTTGGTTGTATTCCCCATCGCCCTGACAGAGCTCATACAAGGAGGTGATGAATTTCATGGGTGGCACAGAGGAAAAAGTCGGGTTAATATGGACAAGGAAAAGCAGCTGAGTGAGACACTGGGAAGGGAGCAGAGTCTGAAAAACTAAGCTCAGTTGAGTACATGGCAGTAAAGAAGGTGAACTGTTCAGGTACAAAAGACGAGGATTCAGGGAAGATGAAAAGGTAAGTTACATGTTATGGGAAAGATGAAGCTGAATAGAGAAAAAAGGGACTGAAGCAGAAGCAGCATGAGAAGAGAGGAAACGCATCCAAGTGTGTACCATGCCAAAGAGCATGGGTGTGGGTATGGAAACAGATACCCACAAATACAGGGAGAAAGAAAAACAAAGAATGTAAAGAGAAAAAAGAGACCAGTGTGCTAACGCAGTAGTGGAAAAGAGAAAAAACAGAGATGAAAGGTGCCGCATGTGAGAAAAGAAAAAGGGACTGCATAACACATAGGAATGGACTGCACTATAAATTTGGACTCTGTCTCATACTACGTAATTATGACCATTACAACAATTTGATGGCATTTAGAATTTTCTGTCTGGAGCCAGTGGTAATTTTAATGCCAGACCTTTGAATTACATCTTTTGGCATTTTTTTTTTCTTTTTGAAGGGTGATGTGTAGTAGGTAACTTATTCTGATATTAAAGTTTTAAGGACAGTGTAGGTACACAAATAGGCCTTTCTCCAAAATTTTGTGTTTGTAAACCGAATTGTTTTGAATTATTCATGATAAAATCTTATTCCATAATTCAAGACATTCACTGATACGTATATTTGCAATCTGAGGCTTCTAATAACTTCTACAAAACTTACAAAGAGCTTGTCTAACTTTGTAGTGTTATTTTCATATTGGTTGCTTAAATGAACGGGCTTTCTGGATCTTGTTTCTCTAAGAAAATACAAACACAAAATTTAATGTTTGAAGGCGGTTTTCATCAGTCTCTTCAAATTCATTATCTACAACAAATTTGATCAGTAGAACAGCTGTTGGAAGGAATTCACAAAGCCATGAATATTACAGGTGAACAATGTTTTTTCTGAAAATACAGACACTTGGAACATTTGAGCAGGCCAGATGACACATTAATTGCAAAGCATTTGGGCAACTAATGTGAACATTCTTTTAGATCTATCGCATACATTGGCTTTCAAAAAATGCTTTGAAAACATTTGGTGCTAGCTATTAATGCAAGATGCTAGCGGCAAGAGTTCGTGCTGGACAGACGGCTTATTCTGCATCCACGTGCAAGTGCTTATGTTGGCACATGGGGGTCAATGATACACTTGTTTGAAAGATTTGGCACGTTTGCTTTTTAGCTGCAGCAGAGAATTCAATTGCTAATTACATGGTAACTCAGTCTGACACTAAAATTACTCGAGACAGAAGATTATCACAGATTTAATTGGGCTTTGGATCAGCTCCAGGAGGTTTCCATTGATGTCTATTTATAGATTCAGAGCAGACTCTGCAATTAGTGTAACAGATCCTCCCAGTGTCTGAAGAGAAGTATTTAGCTTTCTACTTCACACACATAAACTATATTACAGTAGAAAACAAAACAGACTATCCAACGGCTTTCATGTTATTCATCTGTAATTTGGAAAACTCATTTGAAATATTATTGAACACTATTTTGTCTTTCTTTCCAGTTGTAGGATGTACCCATCTTGGGCAGGCTTATGCTGACAGGGATGTTTGGAAACCAGAGCCATGCCAAATCTGTGTGTGCGACTCGGGATCTGTTCTCTGCGATGACATCATCTGTGACGATCAGGAGCTGGACTGTCCCAACCCAGAGATCCCCTTTGGAGAGTGCTGTCCAGTTTGTCCACAAACAACACCACAACCTACAAGAGTAAGTTTGTTCTCAATGTTGTTACTTTGGTGTTGCCACCTTCTTGATCCAGGTCAACCTCAATGCATTTTCTTTTAGATGCTCTTAAACACTTTTCTTTTGAATGCTAAGCTTGTCACTTTCTGACTCTAGGCAAATACTTAGGGTAGGCAAATTTTGCCAAATCAAATAAAAAACCAGCTTGAACTTTCACAGAGTTTTATATTTTTTGTTAAATTCAAGAATACTTCTGTATTCTATCAGAGAATTGGTACCAGATCTGAGAAAATACTGATTAGTCCTTTGGGCTCTGCAGCTGAAAACATGAAGTCCTGCAACCCAGTTTTACATAGACAACAGGCACAGATAAATAATAGAAAGGGACAGAGGGCAACAATTAGCCAGTACATTTTTCATTTTATGGAGAAGCATAGGACTAATGCAGAGAGTTTATTTGTTGACTGCATGCTCAATCTATATCCATGAAAGTAATGTCAACACAGAGTTAAAGAAAGTTAGATAATTTTCACAGCATACTGCAAGTCTGCATTTCTTATCAACTCAATTCTTCATCATCACAGAGTAAATTTCCTTTTGCAGCGTTATTGCTGACTTAATGCCCTGTAAAGGGAAGGTGATTCAAGCCCTACATCCCTAATTTATCATCATCTTGTTTGTAGACACCAACATTATCTAAACCAGTTGCAGCAACTTAACCTCAGGAAAATCAAAAATGTTAGTGCATGCGAAGTCTCCTGCCTAAACCGCTTCAGTGAGTGAGCCCGCTATACCGAGCTCTAAGGTTATCTGAACATTTCATCCTTGTTTAAGGTCCAAGAGATTATGTTAAAGTACACAGATTTCCACAGGCACATTGAAGATTCTTATCCAGAAGATAAAAGAAGAGAGTGAAAGGAATGTGTATTCCTGCAGCTCTATAGTATATCTGCTTAAACATGAAATGTCATACACAAATACGTCACCTAGTTTTAGTTGCACCATGCTAGTGCAACTATACTGCTTCCAGGATTACCTGAGCTACTTCATTGAACGGTTTTAGGGGTGTAAACAAGTGGTACATTCAAGTATGCTGGAGATTTAAGCACAGCTCCCTCTCTTGTTGAGTCTAGAGACTCTTTTATCAGTTCTGTGGTTCCTGATAATACAAAACATGTGGACTACTTCCTCCAGCCTCTGTCTTCAATACATAAGAATTTGGTCAGCCCACTGGAAGCTGTCCTGCTGACTTTGGATGGTGTATAGGGAAATGCCACCTTGAAAGATCCAAGATAGTTTCAGCTGAATATTCTTTGCTACCACTAGCAGCTGAATACATAAAAACTGTTCTGAACTATTAACTGAGAATCCAGATAGTAACATGTAACTGAATTATTAACTGAAAAATAAATAAATTGGAGGAGTAGAGCTGAGAAATTAAAATTAGCTACATTATCACACTTAACATGCTGGACTGAGAAGGATAGAAGAAAACTGTTCCTTACAGTTTTCCACAGTGGACTTCTGTCCCCATTGTACTCCATGGCAAAGCCCTGATGACTTCATTAATGCCTGTTTTTGCCTACAGGAAGGCGTAGCTTTATGGATGAACCGTGAAAATGCAGATGAAAGACTGATCAAAAACCCCACAGCTTTTAAATATACTGAATAAGAATAAATGGCATTCATTTGATAAAACTATATTCCAATGTTTAAATGTGTTTTCCTCTTATTTTATATATATATATATTTTCAGGTTTTGGTTTTATTTTAATTTTCTTTCTTAATTTACTTACTTTTCCTTTTTTTTAGACTCCTGGAGTAGTCCACCAAGGCCCCAAAGGAGACCCTGTAAGTGCAGCGCTTTTTCTTCCCAAGGAAACTAACAAAATCAAGAGCCAATTCCTATAGTGCTACATATCCCATTCAAGTTGCAGAGGTATCCAGCTTTCATTGATGTCTGCACTGTCTGCAGGACTGTGCCATATACTTATTTTGAAGTAGCCCTTTAGCTTCAACAAAACTCTCAAAAATTTAAGCTGGAAACACAGAGAGAGAGAGAGAGAGAGAGAGAGTTTAGTCCAAACTGTATTACATTTGTTATTTTTTGTTATATTTCTTCCCAGTAGAAAAAAGAAAAATCTATGGACTCCACTAGCAGTATTAATTTTAGATTCAAGAATTGATCTGTTTAATATTTCTAGTGAGTTTAATCAAATATCAGCTGCAATAAGGCTCCAGCAACTACAAAGTGTTTCCATGTGTGAATTTCGCCTACTGTCTATGTCTTCCCTGAATGTTCAGTTGTGGTCTTAGTTACGTTTAATACAGAAAGTTCCCCACCACAATCGCACAGGCTGTTACAAATGGAAGGATTTGTCCCACGATGCCCTTGCAGTTGGATGCAAGTGCCGACGTCTGTATCTGCTCTGTTTGTGTCTTTGCAGGGTTCTCCTGGGGTTCCAGGCAGAAACGGTGCCCCTGGCCCTCCAGGACAGCCAGGGAGTCCTGGAGCTCCCGGCCCCCCTGGGATCTGCCAGTCGTGTCCCAGTATAAGCGGAGGCGTAAGTCATCATTACATTCAGCTTCTATCTTGTTGCTCATAAGCATACAAAGCAACACTGTAGGCACCTAGCCCCTTGCATCTTCACACGTACTTTGCTTTCAGTGGCATCTGTCTCTCATTTGTGCCTCTGAAAAACACAGCTGAGTGGTAGGTAGGTTTTTGTTGTTGCTTTGGGGTTTTGTCCACAAAATTTGGCTGGAGTGCAATTAAATCTCTGCTTTATCTTAGTTTTTAAAAATTTTGGAGCCAGATCTGATGAAGGACTTACATAACTGTTGTGGTTTAACCCGGCAGCTAAACACCACACAGCCATTCGCTCACTTCCCCCCCCACCCCCCCCCGCAGTGGGATGGGGAGAGAATCGGGAAAGAAAAAAAAAAAATGTATTTGTGAGTTGAGATAAAGATAGTTTAATAGGACAGAAAAGGAAGGGAAAATAATAATAATAATGATAAAAGAATATAGAAAATAAGTGATGCACAATGTAATTGCTCACCACCCGCTGACTGATGCCCAGCCAGTTCCTGAGCAGCGGTCACCGCCCCCAGGCTAACTCCCCCCAGTTTATATGCTGAGCATGACGCCACATGGTATGGAATATCCCTTTGGTCAGTTGGGGTCAGCTGTCCTGGCTGTGCCCCCTCCCAGCTTCTTGTGCACCTCCAGCCTTCTCAGTCGGTAGAGCATGGGAAGCTGAAAAGTCCTTGACTAGCGTAAGCACTACTTAGCAACAACTAAAACATCGGTGTGTTATCAACATTATTCTCCTCCTAAATCCAAAACACAGCACTGTACCAGTTACTGGGAAGAAAATTAACTCTATCCCAGCCGAAACCAGGACAGTGACTCAGAAATAATCTAACCAGAAAGAAAGTGTGCGGGAGGAAGTATGTCCCCTCAAGCTTAATGGTTAGGGAACTCTCTTGCTTTCCTATATTTTATCTAATAAAGAAATATTCCCAGGAGATTAAACCGAAACACAAGTCCTCTGCTTGCAGGGAAGTGCCATCTAAGTACTATCTGTCATGTTCCCTCTTTATTTCTGGCCCACTGAATGTTGAATTCTTTTCTGAAGAGTTGGGCAGTCTCAGCAAGAGTGCTAATTTTAACTAAAGTTTCTGTGCAGTTGGATTTGTTAAGGCAGCTGAGCCACAGCTAGCGCTTTGTTAAGAGATGACATTGTCTTCCATGCAATCGAGCAAGCCTAGCTTTCCAAGATGGGATTGTTTTAGCACAAAACTGTTAAAAATCATATGTTAAAACAATTGCTACTTTTGAATGTAGGCCACTCTTTATAGCTTCCATGTATGCTTCCCACTCCCAGATAAGCCAAAAACTGAGGAAAGATGTCTTGGTTTTATTTAATTCTGAAAGGGATTGCATCTGAAGGACTGAGCTTCTGGGAGAGGTACCCATGGATCGGTTAAGCAGTCTCAGTGGACATCACAATAACATACCAAGAGAGCTACTGGGTTTGGGTTGGCAGATGCAGACACAGGAGAGGATGATAGGCTGAATTAGTCACCCATCCAATGCTGTATCAAAGATGTGCTGTTGAATCCTGACGAGAGGGTTGGTATCAGTAGCACAGGAGTCGTCTTGTACCTGGTCAGTGAAGGAGCTGGGTCCACAGTGGTTTGGGTTACCAGGCAGAACACTGCATGTATTCAACCTTTCCTGCTCAACCACCTATGTGCCATTAATGCATAAACTGCATTAATGCCATATTATTCAATTAAGTTTGCTAACAAATGCATAATAAAATCAACATATGCCAATTAAGAGGCTTACATGGGAATTCCTTGAAAAACTGACTGTAGAATTTATAGTTTTCTTTTTTTTAAACAGCATTTTATGTAAATGGGTGTGTCAAAGATGCTATCTGCTCTCAGAAAGGCCCACAGGACGTGTTTTCAGTCCATGCCTTGGACTGAGCTTCCACTTGTTTCAAGATAAATTTTCAAAAGCATTGAGGCTTGGCTGCTTGGGCTCAAAAGTGGTGGTTGTATTTTAATTATTTGGAGTGACATAGTGAACGGGAAGGGAGAAAGGGAGAGATGTTAAATGGCATTAGGAAAAAAATGTAACACTCAGTTTTCTGAGATGCATAAGTTCCCATGCATGGGGTAAAAAAAAATTATTTGTAATTCAGGGGAGGACAGACTTATACCTAGGTAAAAGATTTTTTTGCTACAAAATACTCTGAAATGAGACATTCATTAGTCACAGCTAAAAGAAATGAGGAGACTAATAATAAACTGTTAAACTGTTGCATTCTTTAATGCAACAGGAAATATTTCATTAACTTCCTTGAGTGACAAACTAAGGCCAACAGAAAAGAGGCTGATAAAGGCAATGGGGGGGAAAGCTTAAAAGGAGTCAAACAAGAATGAGAAGAGGAGAGAGAAAGGTAATTTTTTGGCTCAGCTGAGGCCCAGCTGTCAAGAGGAAAACTGGGTGCACACAGCATAGGGAGCTAACGTTACCATGACCACAAAAGAAAGATATTGGCTGGGTTTCTCTTATGGATGATTTAGAAATACAGCAGCTCTATGTCAAACAAGTACTATTCAATAGATACAAATGAGTTATTTCCATACATTTGCCATACCAATGTAAGAAAAAACTTATTTGATTTGTAGCAATCATCTTTTTTTTTTCTTTTTTTTTCTTTTTTTTTTTCTTTCTGTTTTTCTCTATTTCTTTTACAGAGTTTTTCTCCACAGTATGACTCCTATGATGTGAAGGCCGGTTCAGCTGGTATTGGTTACCCACAGCCCATTGTAAGATGATACAGCCTTTTTTCTGTCCTTTCTTTTTTTTTAAAGAACAAATTTTCTGCTCATAGATTATACCTTGGATGTGTATGTATCCTGATTTTAATTTAACAAGATAAGTTTTAATTTAATTGTTACCTGCAAGTGGAATGCGATGTAAGGCAGCAGTTTGCTTGGCAATATGATACTCCACATTTGTTTACTTTTCCACAACTCAAATTTGCCTGATAACCAGTGAGCAAACCCCTCTTATAATCCTTTTTTCATCCCAGAAGCATTCAAAAGCTTTTCCGTTTTTCTTTTTATGATTATCATTTTTTTACCCACAGCTATTCAGACTGTGTATTAAGGATGCTGTATCTGCCTGCTAGGCCTGGCCCAAGCTTTTCACGTTTTTTTTTAGTGAGATTTGGATTGCCTAAAAGAGTTATGCATGAGCTATGCTTCCCGTATAAAATAAATTTGAATGTTGCACCTCATGATTTTCCTTTTAGGCCGTGGGATTTAGAGATATTCACCACCGATGACATGGAGTGTTCTTGATTCAGGCAATCTGCTATGTAAAGGATGTGGTGAATTGTGACTATTTGAAATTGGCTGCTGCTTCATCGAGCATAAGCATTATTTTCAGTCCAATGCTGCGTAACAAGGTTTGGGTATCATGTGTTGTAACATTTCAAGGCAGTTCCAAGCAAATGTGTTATTTCTCAGAGTTCCATCAGATCATCTTGTGAAATAAATTTTACTAATCATGACAGCTGTTTTTCCTGAAATATAGTTCATTATTTCCTCACCTTTATTTTAATCTGTTTATTTCTACCTCGTTCATTTGCTAATATGATCATCCATGCATTGGTCACCTTCAGCCATCTGGTTTTGTATTTGTTTATTCATTTACTCATATTCAGCTCCTCACAGTTTTTACCCATAGTTTATCACATCATCTACATTTTGCTACTTGGTGTCTTAATATGGGATGTGCTGAACCAGGCAGATAACCAAGATACCTTTCAGTTAATAAACATGCTTACTCCTCTCTATTTTGGCATTTTTGCCTGAGGTGCTTAGTGATTTCTTGTGCTCTGATCCCTGGATTTGGGTTAAAAAAAAATTAATTAATTGGGCACCCTAGAATGTCTTCAGCCAGAATTGTCTGTATGCTTTCAGGTCATATGTTCTCTTATAGTGCATCACACAATGCATGACTGCAAAGCCAGTAACAGAGCAGTTACAAGCAGATCTGACTAAACTCGCTAGAACTAAATAATGTTTCTCAATCACTAACATTACATAGATTAATTTATTTATTAATTTATAAATTTAATTTAGCAATTTTCAACTTAAACGTTCAATTTAAATAAATATCCAAACTGAAATAATTTGGAAGAGTAATAGAATGAAAAATGCCAACTATAGCACCAACATTTGTCCATGGGTGGTTACCATGCCTGGTATTTCCTCAGTCACACATCTCTCCACTACTGTCTTTCCAGTGGTTTTCCACTGCTTGTAGACTGATTTTGTACTTTACCTCTCAGTTTCTCTTTACTGGCTCATATAATCTCCACACACTGCCTTTGTCTCTTTCCACCAGTGCACGTATTCTAACTAAAATCTGCTCATTTGTTCACAGTCTGGAGATGCTGGCAGCAAGCAAATGCCATACCTAACTATCAGTTTATCTCCTCAGTGTGCACCTTGAAAAAAAATGTCTATAGCCATAAGTCTAATTGATTGATTGCAATTGATGAGTTGATGGTTCCAATTCATGCTAAGTCCAAACTTATTTTGTACCAAATGAGTTCTAACAATTAACAGTGAGGGACTGCTCGTTGCATTCACAGGTTGAAGGCAAGCCGATTTACCCAGACACTAACTGCTCTGCCACTTGGTGTACTTCTTGTCTTAGAAAATAGCAAATAATAGAATTATTCTCTTTTTTAGACAAAAGACAATCTGTGAACTAATATTAACATAGTATATGTACAGTATAGTAGTATACTATACTACGTATACCAGTATAGTATAGCTATACTCTTAATCTTGTATTACCAAAATTATGTTCCTGTAACATCTATAATACATGACCTATTCTGACACCACGTGACAATATCCCATGAAACACATTAAGCTATGGAATATACAGCCAGTACTGCAGCACACAGTGATTCTCATGTAATTCATATACTTCAATTGTTTTGGCTGTATCAAATCCATGAAGAGCTCAATTTAACAAAGGCTTTTTTTAAGGAACCACATATAGCTGCAGTAAACCACTGTGCTAATTTTCAAATGTTTTCTGTTTTGCAGTATCAAATGCTTTTGTGGTTGTTGCTGCAGAAAGTAGAAATATTAACACTCTTCCCAAATGGAGAATTTCCTTAATAATATTTTACTCCCTTTTTATCAATTAAAATAAGGAATGGTATTACTGATTTGAATTAAAACATACGTATATTGAGATTTCATCCTCCGAGTCCTTTGGTTAGTCCAGACATCATTTATTTTTTATGGCTTAGTACTGTTAAAGTTCAGAAAATATTTCAGTGGTGAAAATGTTTTCCTTAATAACAAGTAACAAAAATATGGCCTTAATTCAGTATACCTGTAAGTCCTAAGAAGTCTAGGGTCATAAACAGAGTTTATCATACAAAGTTCTTCTAATGGGTTGTATATGTATATGTATATGTAATATAGCTCCTGAATGCGGGTGAGAAATTTTAAAATTAGTTTTAGGAAGCAAAATCTGGCATCAACAGACTAGCAAGCAAGTTTATCAGTACACTTTGGCTCCACCACTGAAGATGTAGGGTTAGGTTAATAAACCTCAGTTATGTGGCAGAAAAGCTGAAGCTCATTTATTCTGTTTAACAAATTAAGAGTTCCAGTTATCTATCCCGCCAGTTTAGGTAGCTGAAAAGCTAAGCTGCGAGCATCCTTCTGGGAGTCTAGAGAAGTGGAATAGTGACTCAAAATCAAAAATTACAGCTTTGCAAATATCTTGTGGAGTATGTTAGCTAAGGCTGCAAAGAGAAACCTTTTCTGAAGGTACTGTAGGTACTGGACAATGTTTTTAACAATGTGTATATATACTGTTTTGTCTTTTTTACTGCGTCAAGTGCATGTCACTGTGAATTTTTCTCTGTGCTAATATGTAAAAAATTATTTCACAGTTATTGGTGACTCTTGCAACTACGTTAAGCTTTATAGCTATATTCCATTAATGTAATATACTATTTTTTAATCTACACTATAGACTGGCTTTCCAGGACCCCCTGGCCCCAGTGGCCCCCCTGGCCCACCTGGTCATGCAGGTCCCCCTGTAAGTAAAAATTAATCTTTTCATTATCATCTCATTCTTTTATATGAGCCTCTCATTTTCCCTGTCGTAAATATTAGATACATTTTCAACAGATTAAATCTATGCTGAAGAATTTTATGGATAAATGTCATCTTCTATTAATTGGGCTGTACCATCTACATACCACCAAGACTTAATGGCTGAGTGCTATATACTGTGCTTACTTAAGTCCGTGTGTTCCCCTGCGCTTTCTGCAGTTCTGTGGGGTGTCAACTAAGGTTGTCTTAAGACACGTCACTGCCTATCATCCATCCTCTGTCAACATTCCCAAATGTTTATTCATACAAAAATCTTACAGAAGATAAAGGAAAGTGGGAATCCTAGTATACATTCCGTGAACACACAAAGGGTCTGAGTTTTTTGATGTACATCTCCTTTTAGAGGAGTAGTTTTAATTCTGTTTTCATGGAGGTGTATACTGCTTGGTTCTGCTAATTTCCCCTTTCGTCATTTGGAATGATTCATGTAACTGTTCTCATCTTAACTGGGTTTTTGCTGCATTATAGGGCTCTGCTGGATACCAAGGTTCCCCCGGAGAACCAGGACAACCTGGCCCTCCTGTACGTATACATTACCTATCACTATATATGTTAAAGGCATGATCTCACAAGCTTGAATCTGTGTCATCACTGGAATGGATTGAAATTTTACAGTGCATCCTGTCTGTTTACTATCATGTATGTCAAATGTACAAGTATTTTATGACACCTAATGCATTTTTTATTTGAAAGATACTTAATATTTATTATTATAATTAATATTAATTATTTTTCTACAGGGACCTCAAGGTCCTGTTGGAATGATAGGCCCAGTTGGTCCACCAGGAAAAGATGTAAGTTCAGTATTATTCATCCAGAGATTAATAAATGGGAAGAAAGAAAGTTCATTAAATTGTAAGATAGCAGAGCACATTGATACCATTGCATTTAAGAATTTTTAACCTCTCCCTATTTCTCAGTTTGACAACATGACTGTAAGAAACTAGATTTGGCTTATATTAGGTATAAATGTCCATTCCAAAAAAGTTTCAATTTTAGCAGGCAATTTGATTGACACAATTAAAAAAAAAAAAAAGAAAACCTAAGCATGAAATACCCTCTTTTGATCTGGTGCAAAATAAATAAGCAGTTATAAAGAAGAGCAGACAGAAGTGGTAGTTGTCTGCTCCCTTCGAGTCTTGCTTTGAGAGTTAAGGCTGTTAAAACCATCTTTTATGTCACACCTGGGAGTCCTGAATAGGTATAGTACAAGGTGAGACAATCAGCTAAAGTTTTTGTCCATTTTGAGTGTTTCACCATGAAAAATAAGTTTTCTGTGATCACCTCTTCCTAAAAGTTGGCTTGAAATAAATTAGATATTAACTGAAATCTTATTAAAAATTGAGTTTATAAATTCTGGCAACGGTTTTTCAGAAGGCAGACATATACTGAACCATCACCCTGCTATAATTTTCCCCATTGTATTTGGTGGAAGTTTCACCTGCTTATTCTGACTTGCCTTCATCTACTAGGACTAGTTCTTTGCCAGTAACTGAAGCAATAGCAAAGCAATCAAAAAAATTTACTTTCTTTCAATAGGGAGAACCAGGAAGACCAGGCAGAAACGGAGACCGTGGAATACCTGGATTACCGGTATGGAAAAGCCCCAATAACAATGGTCTTCCAATCAAAGGTTTTGTTTTCCCATTTTAAGTTAGTCAAGTGAACATGATACACAATAAACATTGGCTTGTGCCCTTCATACATTAAGTATGGGATTTATTCATCTTTCTATATATGTGTGTTTAGGGTCACAAGGGACACCCTGGGATGCCTGGGATGCCTGGGATGAAAGGTCAACGAGTAAGTATTGAGTATAGCTGAGTCTGTTACTCTACTTGAAGTGTTTATGCACTGTGTTTATGCATTATGGTGTTGCACTGTTGTGCTCTTTCAGTCATCAATTCCCAGCTAAAGAGACTGAGTTAAAGATCAATTTCTGGACAATGTAATCTGTCCTTCCGTAACAAAGACTGTTAAATTTTGTCTTGTTTCCTCAATTGTAGAGCTCCATCCCAAGTGCTGGGCTGAAGCATGCTTTCCAGAAAAGCATCCTCTCTTGACTAATGGCCATGGAGAGATGGAGAATTCAGAATTTTCTTTCAAAAAGTGTTCCAATAGATGATAGCACTCATTATCAATAATGTGCCCCTTTATATGAGTTTGCCTTGAAGCTTAATATTTTGCCAAGAAGAATCAAGTTTTCCAGAACGCAAAAGGAATACTATTCACAGATACGGTTTTCCTTTCCCACAGGGTTTTGATGGAAAAGATGGTTCCAAAGGTGACAGTGGTGCTCCTGGACCAAAGGTAAAAAACTATAGCATCATCTTTGTAATAGGTAGAGTAATATCCTCCATCATTTGTTATATAGCTATGCTTTGCATGTTATGCAATTATAAAAATCCATTAAACATTAAAGAAATTCATTGAATATCTCCATGAAAAGAATGAGAATCATTCCAAAGGAGTTAGACTTTCTGAACCACATCATGTCACGATTTTCCAGCCGTAACAAAGATGAGATTCCAGAATGAAAGGACGTGCCTGGATCATCTGAGTTTATTGCATAATATTAAAGGACCAAGTCTTCCTGATTTTTTTTTTTTCTGTTCAAATATTTTGTTCTGGCATTTGTTTAGACTTCTCAGACCTCACAGACCTCAGTTCACGCTGAGGACGCTGAGCATCACACAGAAAGGGGCAACAAATTGGGCTGTCTCATTTCTATGTCTCTTCTCCTTGAATAAACCAAAAAATTTTCTCACCAAAGTTCATTCTGTCATTATTTGGTGTTTTCTTTACATAACAGGGTGAAACTGGTCTTCCTGGAGCAAATGGATCACCGGGCCAACCGGTAAATATGTGTTACCTGTACTATTTAAATTGAAGTGACAGTGGCATTTCCCACTGTCAAGATGAGTTAGTTACTCATCTTTCTTTTAACTTTAATTACTCCACCGCATGCATTGAACAATACTGAGATATGCAAATAAGAGCAATGTCTTTTTGCTTGGCCATATTATTTTGGAAGCCACTTAATAGACTCGTTTTCTTATGTTTTCTAGGGACCAAGAGGTCCAGCTGGTGAAAGAGGAAGACCTGGGAATCCTGGCGGCCCCGTAAGTAATTGCAGCTGTTGCCCTTATCCAGAAGCAACACATACTTTGTTTCAATATGTTGAGAATTCCCTGCTTCACAGATTTACCTTAAAACAGTTGTAATGCAAAGGATTAGAAAACTGTATAGCATCGGTAAAATCATACATGAAAACTTTTCAGTCCCCAATTAAAGACGTAACACTTCTAACTCACAACATTTTCACATCTTATTCTCTATTTCCTTTTTCAATAAATAGATTACATGTTGAGGGAGAGTTCAGTGTTTCAGCATAAGCTCAGGTTCAGCCAAAAGGAATAGGGAGGAGGAGTGGAAGCAAAGGGCAGCAGCAGAAGGCAAAGAGAGGGAAAAATGCTATCTCAGAATTAACTTGCAGGAAAAAGGTAAAATTACTCTTTGACCAAGATTAGGGTGTATATTCTTTGCTCTGAAGGAAGTTGTAGTTCATAGCGCCCAACACAATCAACAAAGCACAGCTAAAGTATAATAACTGACTTGTTCATACAAACACTACATAACCTGAGCAGCAGAGCTGGTCTAACATGTCTACAAGATAGGCAACAGGATTTAAATCATGCCACTCTTTGCTAGGTTTTTGGAGTGAAATTTTAGTCTTGTGACTTAGAACTAACTGTTACTTTGAAATATACAACATCTATTGCAATCTTATTTAACCTTAAGCACTGGCCACACAGATGATGCTTCGTAACTGTTACTTCCTTAGGAAATCTGAGAGTACATTTTTGCATCTTGCTGTCTCATTGTTACAGTACAAGTCACATAAAGTGACTTCAATAATATTTAGTTAATTATTATTTTAGAATTTCACAGTTGAGGAATCCTTGGGTCTTGGTCAACTAAGTGGGAATGTACAGACACAAAAAGATGGTCCGTGAGTCATGGGCATTAAAGCATGTGGGTTCTGTGTCCAGGGTAGTGCTCTGTACCCAACACCTCTCTTCTTTCCGTAGGGTACCCATGGCAAAGACGGATCTCCAGGAGCAGCAGGTCCACCTGTAAGAAGACTTAGAGATATTTGACTTTAAGTATTTGTGTTGCTCAAGTCTAGTTATTTCTAGCTGATGTTCCACAGTGCTGGCAAACCGAAGACTGGGGGTGCACTGGTTTAAGAATGAGCATTTTATTGAATTATATTTCATAACTGTGTTGGTTAAGATACTTGAAGCATACAGTGAAATAGGAAAGCTTTAACACTGTAAATCAGAAAATGCATAAATCCAAAACCAGACTGTTCTCAGAGAACATATAGATGGATGGAATTGCTGATCTCAGTGCAGATCAAATTTTGAATGGTCTTATCAAATACATTATTTAGCTGTCTGAGGGGGGCAAAAGTTTTTCTTTTCCACCTGCCTAGAAACCTGAGCATGTCCACTTGTATGTGTTACAGCTATATTGGCTTCTTTTTCTCCTACACCTTTTTTTATAATTAAAACATGTTTAAAACAATTTTTATAACTTCATCTCTTTAATGATAACTTTCATTTTTTTTAAATTTAAAACACAGAAATTTAGCTGAACAAGTAAAAATCAGGGTAACTAAGATGTAGGTGTGATATTTTAGGACTAGCCAAACTTCCTCTTCTACAGCATGATTTATATTTGCTATTTTGCCAGGCGTTTCCTTACTCAGAGAAAAATCTCATAATCAGGCCTTTTTTGACTTAAGATTAATTCCATATGGCTTTTACCTCTGGTATTAATAGTATTTCTTTCACTTTTAAGGGTCCCCCAGGTCCCCCTGGAACTGCAGGATTTCCAGGCTCTCCAGGTTTTAAGGTATTCAGCTAAAGATGCATGCTAATATAGGATTTGGTCCTTTCTCTAGTTAGCCAGCTTATGTCACTATACATCCTTATTTTATGAGTCCTCCTTTTTCTGGCTGCTATTACAGTGTTTGCAAGCCTAGAACTGATGTGTTTTCCTATGCAGCGTGAGACAAACCCTACCCTCATTACCTTCACGAATACCCATCCCGTAACACCATTGAGTGGTAGACCCAATGCTTTAGGTTGCATTATGGGAGGGGCTCAGGTGAACTTCCCACAACAGGGGAGCTGTGCAGCATGTGCTGGCTGGAGGGCATTGGTACCTTGTGCCTCAGCAATGGGGTCGCCATGCTGATTTGGCTCTTGCACTCAGGTTATGATGGTGGTAACCTTCTTCCCGAGTCACACAAAGATGCCACAGCAGAGGACGAAGCCATGAAGCTAATACTCATTGCCCTGGAGACAAGACTAAAATGCATTCATTTTCCCCTTTTACTGTTTTTCTGTAGGGTGAAGCTGGTCCTCCTGGTCCTGCTGGTTCTAGTGGTAGTCCTGGAGAGAGAGGGGAACCTGGTCCTCAGGGTCATGCTGGGCCACCCGGGCCTCAGGTACGTAAATACCACATGGGAACTGAGAAGTGTTGTGCCACCTGCTCTTCACAAAGCCCTACATGTCCTTTGGTTTAGTCCTAGGTTAGCAGCATCAGTTATTTATAAATTTTTTTTTCAGGGCCCTCCTGGAAGAGCTGGAAGCCCTGGCAACAAGGGTGAAATGGTGGGTACTTTTCATATCACTGTCTTTTGCTGCACTGTGTTGGTGAGAGTCTGTGTTTGGACTGGGCAGAGTCCAACAATGCCATGCTCTTCATCCCCGTCTGCTCTTCACTCTCTACAGGGACCTTCTGGTATTCCCGGTGCTCCTGGTCTGCCAGGAGGCCGCGGTCTTCCTGGTTCTCCGGGTACAAGTGGAAATCCTGGAGCAAAAGGCACTCCGGTGAGCTACTAATATTCATTACTCTGGTTGTACAAACAAATATGACCGAAGTAGTTCTGATACCATTAAAAAAACACACTGCATTTGTCCTATTCACTTGAGATGGTCTAATAAATTATTTTATAATAACAATAGGCAATTATCTTTACAAATGTATATTTCTCTTTCACACATTACTTTTTATATTGCTATATATAAAAATATACATAAATATGATAATATTTATTTGCTTTCCTAAGTTATCTATCAAATCAGAAACACACAACAGAAAAATAGCTTGTCTAAAATGGCTACATTAGACAAAATCTGTTATTTTAAAATCCTAATTTCACCTGTTCAAATTCCTGTGGGCTGAGTCTACAGTCCACTCCACCTAGTGAGTTGTACCTTTTCTTATATGTTCATTTACCCCAGTACCCTCTTTCCTGACAGCCTTATACCACACGTAGTTCTTTCTCAAAGAAACACTTAAGGACTTCAAGTAAGAGTCACAATGATGTCTGAAATAGCTCAAAACCATAAAATTTTACTCAGTGGTGTTTAAGATTGTATCACTTCTTTCCTTTACGGGATTTTTAAGGATCCCCATGCATTTCACATCCGGGTTCAACTAATGTCTGCTAATTCATTTGCAGAATGTAAAATAATAAAAATGAGTCAATAATTTGAAAGATATCACGTCTATTTCTAGAATAATACCCTGTTGCAATCCATAATTTTAATGGGATTTTCTCCTGTTTAGGGAGAACCTGGTAAGAATGGTGCAAAGGGAGATCCAGGCCCAAAAGGCGAGCGTGTAAGTGATTTTAAAATGCATTCAGAGACTTCTTCCAAGGAAGTCTGAACTCTGAATCATTCCCTATACAAAAACCAGGGTTTTCTTTTGGAGACTTCTGACTTCACTGGTGGGCTTTTTTTTGTTGTTGCCAGGGTGAAAATGGCACCCCAGGTGCTCCTGGACCTCCTGGTGAGGAAGGCAAAAGAGGTGCAAATGGTGAACCCGGCCAGAATGGCGTACCTGGTACACCCGGAGAAAGGGTAAGCTGCTGTACCATGCACTCTAGGTACATTTTGAGTTAATAAGGAGACAACAAAATCTGGTGTTCAAAATACTTTGAGGAGAAATTTGGCTCCATATCTGTTCTCAGCAAATTTCAGATGTGAAACTGGATTACAAAACGGGGGAGAATTCTTATCTAGTTCCTCATCTGAATTGCAGCGCTTGGATCTACCTGGGTCTGAAATAAATTAATTTCTTTTTTTTTTTTTATACTGAAGAAGCAGTGATCTTGTATATCTGGAAGCTGTATCGAAAGCTTTGTGCTGAAAAGCAACCATAAACTATGAGAACTACACACGGATTGGGGAAAAAAAAAATTATACAAATTTCAAAATTACTTCTCAGTTAACAAAAATGAACAATCACAAAATTTCAGCTCTGGAAAGTTAAATTAATGCAAATTCTTCTACATTCAGGATATGTCTTTATGTCAGCATCTGTATTGTCAATAGAACTTAAAGGTCAATAATGTCAATAACAACGGTATTGTCAGGATGTCTTCTATGTTGTAAAATCTTCTTTGCCACGGGTTTTTTAGCTAGTAGATTCAATAACTTTCCAAAGAGCATTCTTACAAACGAATTCTTGAATTGATTTATTCAACAAAATAAATAGCAACACCCCTACAAATTTTAGATTTGTGTTCCCATCTGAATCAAAGGAAATTGTACTGATCTATTTATAATTCCTAATTTAATAATTGATTGTAGTGTTTGGTGAAGCTATGAGGAAACCAAAGATGCACAGTGAGCACATTAATAATATTAAATATATAAATGGGGCAGCAAACTAAATTTTATAATCCAAATTTCTTTTAAGCAATGAAGATAGTAGTAAATATAAATATTGAAATAATACAATAGAGTTCTTTTCAGTATCAAATTAGAAGAAAATAATTGTTCAATGTGTTGTTTTATTTTTGATACGAATTTAGAAAATTCATGAGTAAAGTAACTAATGCAGGGCTGGTTTAAAAAAAAAAGTGGAGGACTGGCTATGATTTCAACAGGAGGGTTATATCCGAAGAAAAAGTAGTTCTGTAGACTTGCCACAGTGGAATGTCATTTCCATGTATTTCTTTCATTAATTTTTGTAATAATATGTCTAAGGATAAATAGTTTAGAAAAAACAGTTGCCATTACCTAAGTCATATTGCCTATGATCCATATTTTGTTCTTTTATTTGGCAGGGCTCCCCTGGTTTCCGTGGCTTACCCGGTAGCAATGGACTTCCAGGTGAAAAGGTATGAGTCTTCCTTAAAAAAAAACCACCAAACTTCTGTGGAATCTACGTGGATTTGAATGAACAATTTCAGATTCAATATGATGCCGATTTCCTTGCTGTGAATTTCAACATCTCTTTTTTAGGGTCCTGCAGGTGAACGTGGTAGCCCAGGTCCTCCTGGCCCAAGTGGACCTGCAGGAGAGCGTGGACAAGATGGAGGCCCAGGTCTTCCCGGAATGAGAGTAAGGCAGGACATCTCCAAGAAAATGAGATAAACTCTATTAGAGATGCCTCATCTGAGCTGATACAACAGAGAAGTCCAATTAGTTCACAGTGTAATAGATAACCATGCAGAGACAGGGAGTGTTCTGAGAACATCTGGCACAAGTGAATGAGGAAGCTTATATGAAGCTGAACATGCTCCCCAGTCCCCAAAGTATACCATGCACTATCATGAGATATAGCTTTAGTGTGAATTAGCATTGGATTATTTTCTGTATTGTGTATTTACATTTTAGCAGATTTTATAATTTATTATAAATTGTATTATGTTAGTTATATTTAATAGATATTTGAGGTTTTGTATTTAAATAAACCTAAATTTAAAATTTAAATAATTAACATACTTTAATTCATATATTTGAATACTTAAGTATTTAATTTATTATATTTATTGCTTATTTGCAATTAATGCAAATAAGCCGTCGGTCCGGATTTCATAGTACATATCAAGAAGATTTTCAGAGATAACCTATTGTGTAATATGTACAGAATGTAATAACATTCTGTGAGCTATACGAAGAATTAGCAACTGCTGACAAGTACACTGAAATTCTACAGTCAGCCTTACTGCAGGCTTCTGGGAGTTAAACAAGATTTTATTGGAAATGAAAATGAATTATTTAAAATATAACAAAAATAATATTTAAAAATTTAAAACAAGTTAACTAAAAATACGTTATAAATTGTGCTGCTTTTAAGTACAGGGACATAGTGAAAATTGTTTCATTCCTTGATTTTTACCATCTGAAATTAGTTTTCTTCCCAAATAATGAAAGAATACATTTTTTCTGCATGTTGATTAATGCCTGATGCCTTGATTAAATACAATGAATCTCAGAGAAAATGATAAACTCCTAATCAAAGAATTTGTTAGCTTGCTCCAATTTTTCCCCTTAATGGGAGGAGGGGAATGGGAGGAGTTTTAATCTTTATTAAAGCGGTTAAAACCAAGCAAGTATTTTAAAATGTATTTTTATATATTTATATTTATGTATTCCAACATAATACTACACATTTTAAACTGAAGATTAACACTTTTTTTTCTTCAATTGTAGGGTTTGCCCGGAATTCCAGGAAGCCCTGGAAGCGATGGGAAACCTGGCCCTCCGGTATGTACACTGTGCAAATACTTTTTACTAGTCCTCCTACTGACCTTACCCTCATCCCACAATATCTACATGACAGGTTGTTATCATAGTCAAATTAATTGTCTCTTTTTTTGTTGTTTTAATTACCAGAGCACTTTATATGCTGTCTTGTTGTAATAACATTCTGTAAATCTTGTTGATTAATACTATTTAAAATACAGAGTATACAGAAGCTTAGGTGAAAAACACATAGTAAGTTTTGAATGACTGTCTCTAGCCTTATCTCACCTTGACTCACTATTTAATGAGTCATGGATATTCATTTATTTCACCTAACAGATACCATGTCTTCATTTCCTTTTTTGCTTATTCCAGGGCAACCAGGGTGAATCTGGTCGTTCTGGTCCACCTGGCCCTGCAGGCCCACGTGGTCAACCAGGTGTAATGGGTTTCCCTGGTCCTAAGGGCAATGAGGTGAGCGGGATTTCTCCACTTCTCCTGTGCTTACGCTTGACCAGTCAAATGTTAAAATAAGTTGCTCCATAGCGGGGCTAGCTGGTGCTGCAGCTTTAAGTTACTGTATACTGACCAGAACAGGTATTTTAAATGTGATTTTTCTCTTTTGTAAGGGTGCACCAGGTAAGAATGGAGAAAGAGGCCCTGGTGGACCACCTGGAACACCTGTAAGTTTCATTAACATTTTGTTTAATAATATAATTAATTAAATAATGACATATTATTAATTAATAATAATTTGGCGAGTCTTATAAAAATTATATCAACCCATAACCATAACCTAATTTTGTCTTTGTATAGGGTATTGCTGGGAAGAATGGTGATGTTGGCCTCCCGGGTCCTCCTGGACCTACTGTAAGTGTGGTAGTCCCATAAGAGGCAATTATCAGTTATTGCCAAGGTGGTCTGGCATCTACAGATAGGGACTGTGGATTTAGGGGAAGGAAAATATTTTTGATGATATAAAGAAATCTCCTTTTATGAAGACAAATAAAAGAGCTCTTCTTTGCCATTATTTTAATAAATTAATACTCAAAACCTTGTTAGGAGAAACCTGAGTTGGGTATAGCTGGATTAGGTTGAAATGAAAATTCAATTTAGAGCTCTTGAGGATCTACCACCTTTTCAAACTGAAGCATATTATTGCTCCCTTTAACATTTATCAGAGCTAGCATTTCAGACTACTATCAAGTATAAATGTGTCTGCTGAATTACATCTAACGGTTGGAGTGAAAAGAGCAAACACCAGAACACCAAAATACATTAGTCTTTGGGATTGTGCAATGTCATCATCAGATCATGATAAAGAGGCATAGATTAGAGGTGGTGCAGAGGTGTTTATATGTTGAAATGTTCTCAGACAATTTCTTCTCTTTTTTTTTTTTTTTCTCTTTTGTTTGATTCTAGGGTGCTTCTGGGGAGAGAGGAGAACCAGGACCAGCAGGTCCACCCGGCCTCCAGGTGCTGTGTGTTTATTGGTTTCTGAGTCTTTTTAACAGACTAACACCCACACACCCCGCTGGAAAAAAAAAAAAACACCAAACCAAACCAGGAGGCTTCTAAACATTTTCATTAGGGTACATGTCATCGTATTTTGAAGTAAGACAGATCAACCACTTGACAGAAGTTATTGCTTAGTATTTCATAATTGCAAACCACATGGCTAGCTCAGTAGATTATGTACATAAAACCTCTAGCTATCAAATTAGCACCTCCTACTTTGTAAAGGATTGGAAGGAGTTGGGTACACATCTTCATGTCAAAAAAATTTGCTAGATAAGAAAATGTGTAATTTATCTATGTAACAGAGATTATAATACTGTTCCTTCATATAGGGATTGCCTGGTGGACCAGGACCAGCTGGAGAGAATGGAAAGCCTGGAGAACCAGTAAGTAGTAGTTCCTTTATTTTAAAACAATGAAAAATATATGAAAAGCTCTTCCTAGATTACCTTTCCAAAGTGAGACAGCTATCAGCACCCTGCAGAGCAGAGCAGTCTGCTTTAAGGGATAATACGCAAAACAGTGCCCACCACAATGCAGATTTACTAAGTAAAACGCATGGATAACTTGCATTTATTTTCTCATAAACAGGGGCCAAAAGGTGATATTGGAGGACCCGGATTCCCAGGCCCTAAGGTAAATCATACAGCAATGGTTCTATAATTATACTAAGGAATTAACAAACTATGAGCCTGACAACAAAGAATAACACATTTCTTTGCCACAGGGTGAAAATGGTATCCCAGGTGAACGTGGTGCACAGGGTCCTCCAGGACCTCCTGGAGCAAGAGGTGGGCCAGGTCCTGCTGGCTCAGAAGGTGCCAAGGTACCCACAGACTTGCTTGCTTCCTGCTATTATGTGCGTCATTCAGGTTCATATTCTTTTTTTTAATCTTTTCTCAATATCTGTTACTCTTTAGGGCCCTCCTGGACCCCCTGGTGCCTCTGGAGGCACAGGGCTGCCTGGCTTACAGGGAATGCCAGGAGAAAGAGGAGCTTCTGGAAGTCCTGGACCAAAAGGCGATAAGGTAACACACCCATACACATCCACACGCACGCTCTGCCAATTTTATGCTAACTCAGTGTTAGCTTCCCACAAGGCACTGGGTTTGTTCACATTTTCACTTTTGGCCTGATTTCAGAGGTACTGACTGTGTAGCAGTATTGTTGATTTAGCAGTGTGATATGGGTCCTATATGTTAAAAAATACAGGATTTTTCACCTCGTTTAATATATGCTAGATATTTTGCTGTGCTAGATCTCTTGGGGGAGGGATCTGTCAAAACAGTTCTAATGAAGCTAATAAACAATGAGAATAGTCCATACCATGGGCAAACATTTTGGCATAGACTCCATTTTGAATCAATTTGGGGTGGTTTTTTTTCCATCTGAAAAAAAATCTGATGCTGAATACTGGGCAGAATGTCATCCCCAATTTTAGATTTTTATGATCGCAATAAGGAAATCCGGTTATTGAGATACCCTCAGTATGAGATCCTCTCCTCAGTAATGTTTTAATTCTTCTTCCCCCC
>NW_008824235.1:380804-437269 GCF_000699105.1 Pygoscelis adeliae | reverse complement strand
AGAGAGTGAGTAGTCTTTAAACATCTAGCAGTTTATCAATTAGCATCACATAGTCTACACTTAGAACATGAGTAAGCTTACAGTGAATAAATACCGTCTAGGAGATGTAAAGTACTAATCCCATTGTATTTCATTCCAGCAGTGGAAATCTGGTTTCATAAACTAAATTAGACTTAATACTAGTTTTTGTGATTACAGCTGTTTGGGTAGATATAATAGAATTTTTTGCAAGCAGAAGATTACAATTAATTGGGACGATGTTTTGGAGGGAAAGCACCAATACAAAAGTAGAGAAAATGTTACTAGCTTCCTAAATCTAGCTGACTGATGAGGAAAATGCTGGTTATAATGAAGCACAGAAAGACATCATGATAGTAAGTGTTCTCATATAGAATATTTCTACAAGTTACTATATATGATATATTTATACATCTATATAGCTATACACATAAAACAGACACTTGAAATATATACATATATCTAATGAGTACATGTAAGCAGTATATACATCAAAATAATGAGGGATGACAATTATAAAAATGCAGCTTGTATGAATTGGAGGAAATATAAAAAATGTTTTTCAAACCATCAGGTACACATTAAATTCTCAAGAAAGAAAAAAGTCAGGGAGCTAGTCAAGAGATGTTGAACATATACTGAATAAATATGGACCAATTATCTATATGAAAAGTTAGGCCAATGGATAACTTTTATTGTCTACCATTGAGAGAGTCCTATTAAATTCAGGTGATTTTGGATTAGGTTTAGATGGGGGGTAAGGGGGAGAAGGAAAATCAATTGGACATCTCTCACATTGCAAAATGGTGTGATCTTGGAGTGTCACTCCAAAACATAGTGTGCAACAACACACTAGCATTATAGACTTACTTCCATTTAAATATCTTTAGCAACCTGTTTACATGGGAACATAAATGCTATTGATCAAAATAGAGGAATTAACATTGTCATATTTTGATACAAAGTATATAATTTTCTAACTGTTTAGGGTAATGTAGGTCCCATCGGTCCTCCTGGTCCTGCTGGCCCACCTGGAGATAAGGTAAAGCATCCTCCATAATGATGATTGATACTGTAAACAGTCACACTGGTGGCTGTCTTATGGGAAGAAGAAAAACGCCTAGTAATCATTCTTGTTCCTTACAGGGAGAGACTGGTCCAGCAGGTGCCCCAGGTCCAGTGGGTTCCCGTGGTGGTCCTGTAAGTGATAGTACTTTTCTTACAGTATAACTTTACCATGGCTCCTCTAGCCTAGTACAGACATCAGTGTTGCACCTACCCCCTCAGGAACATATGTGGCTTGAGTTCGAAATAAACTCAGCACATTCGGCTCCTGTTGACTTTTGGGATTTACAAGTGCTAAGGACTTCAGAAAATCAGTGCTTTTAACACTGTAAAGGGGTCGGAGGGCTGCAGTGACAGGTCAGGCCAAGAGTGTGAGCAATAGTTGTTTCCATCTTGTCTTACAGTTAAGTAAACTTATTTTAAAATACTCTTATATTTATATTTTAGATTGATAAAACAGCATATTTGGATGTCAGTTGGATCTGGGGAAATACCATGGATTGTGCTCAGGGTTTATACAGGTGTAACTGAGATCAGTTTGTCACGCTTCAGATAATTATCAGATAATTCCTGAACAGTTGTTTTTAGAGCTCAGGAGCAACTGGCTTGTTGTTTGGTTTTTTTTTTTCCTTCCAAAGGCTGATAAGACAAAGAAACTTCAGCGGTATTTATGGGAGTGTTCTCTAACTTGTAAAGTGAAGCCTATCTTTCTAACACCTTCCATTGCTGACATGTTGTTTTCTACAGGGTGAACGAGGAGAACAAGGTCTTCCTGGACCTGCTGGCTTCCCTGGAGCTCCAGTAAGTATAAATAGTTAAAAGCAATTGAATGTGATTATCAAGTTCTTAGTTTCTCTAAGTTCATCCACATCTCAGAAAGGCTTACTGTAACCCCTTTAATATACATACCTGCTACATACATTTGAATAATTTGCTACTCTTTCTGTACTCAGTCACATATAGAGCAAAGTTTCTTTATCCTTCCTTTCCTGTACTGGTAGACCAATAGATTTCACATTGAATTTAATAATTAAATTCCCTTCAGAAGAGTATCCGGATAGGGTTTTTTATCATAGTGATATCATCTGCATTTTTTGAGTTGTAAAATAACAATATAATTTTTCTACAGGGCCAAAATGGGGAACCTGGTGGGAAAGGAGAAAGAGGCCCACCTGGTCTAAGAGGAGAGGCTGGACCCCCTGGAGCTGCAGGTCCACAAGGTGGTCCTGGTGCACCAGTAAGTTTTTGCTGTTCCTTGTTGCTATAAAGAGAGGTTTCTTCAGTTCTCCCTCAGCCTCAAGGTGGCTGGGCCCAAGTGCAAGCATTTAAACTGCCTGAAACTTAATGACTTCCTATAACTTTAATCTATCTGTCAAATCATTTGCTTTATCTATTTCCTTCCGTGTAGGGTCCACCTGGCCCCCAAGGAACAAAAGGAGAACGTGGATCTCCTGGAGGCCCTGTGAGTATCTCTTTGACTTAGTCACTGATAAATGACTCTATCTGTTACAACAAACATGATGTAAATGAAAAACAAGACCTTCAGTGACTTTAATATCTGCAGTTCAAGAATAATTAGTGTTCCAGAAGGAGTAATTAAAGTTGAGGTGTTTAGTTATCTGGATTACATTGATTTTAATATAAGTAAGGTGCCAAAACAGCTTTTGGCACAATGACTCAAAGCTATAAAATGGCTGATCTCAACAGTTATTAGATTTACATGCCATCTTTGCCAAGTTTCTCAGAGCCCATTAGCTCACCTTTGAGGTACATGTGGGACCTTCCCTTGGAAAAAAAAACAAACAAACAAACAAAAAAAAACCAAAACCCTTGTGAACCTCTTGGTCAGTTCCAGGACATTTAATTCAGGTTTTAAGGAAAACAGCTAAATATAATTCAAAGAAGTCAGCTGTTGTATAAAAATCAATTTGTTCATCTTTTTCCAATCTTCAGAAAATGACAACTAAAAGTATTGATCTCTTATAGGGTGCTGCTGGTTTCCCTGGTGCTCGTGGTCTACCTGGTCCCCCTGGTAACAATGTAAGTTGTCTTATCCCCCTTTTTCTTTTATTCTTACCTTGTGGATATGTTTAGACATATATTATTATATTAAATTATATTAAGCTGTATGTACCTTGACATGAATATAAAATAAGCAAAAGCATTCTGAATATGATGTTTGGACTCAGGGAAAAAATTCTGCAAAAGAGAGTTTACTCTCATCTTATTTCATATGGAATAGCAATTCATTCGCTTACTGTCTTGATACTCCTCCTATTACGGTTTGCTTTCCAAAGCCCAGCAGAGTTAGTGGAGACCTTCTCCTGGATCAGGTCCTTGAGTATTTCTGTTGGTGGCAGACATCCTGTCTTCTTTCTTGCTCTTCTATGATGCAAAAAATATTCAATTCAGGATCTTCAATTGAGATGCATTTTTAAAACTACATTTAGTAGATCACTGTTGAGAATTTTTTTAGTTGCCTGTAGAATGGAATGGCATAAGATTTAATTATCTTGGCACAGAGGAGTTTGGAAAGATTCTTGTGGCAAATTTTCTCTCTTATGATATGGCCTACACCTGAAGTTTAATCTACCAGTCTGCAGTGTCCTATTATACAAATGTATGCTGATGCATCAGTGAATTCCAATATTTTATGCAATATCTGTGTGTGAAGAAAAGCTGTTTCATAATATCCTTGCATGTTCAACATGCACCTACTTTTGTCTCACATAGTAAAAATTAGATTCTGATTTTGATTCTTTATAAATTAAGAAAATACAAAGAATACAATGGATTTACTCATTTTAAAACCAAAATTATAAGTTATCTTTTGTTGTAACTGAGATATAAAGTAAGAAAACTTTTATATTTGAACAAACAGATTTTTATTTTGTCTTATAATTACAGACAGATGCAAATTAGAATATTGCTGAGTAAAAAGAAAAAGTAAGATTTTATTTAAGGTATTATTAAAGTCAAGGTGATTCTTTCCATTGATTGGCTAAGCTAAGAGTTTTAATGAAAGACATTTCATTTTGCACATGTCCAAGGCACCACCTCAAAGGTATCTGGCATGAGTAATTCAAGAAATCAGTGGGGTCTGCAACTATTTCAAATTTATGTGGCAGAGCCCTGGGTGAGGAAGGTGTATGCTGTGTTGGATACATTACAAACACTGGGCATCCAAACTGTGCAGGTGTTGTATTATGCAAACCATATGTCCAGACAGTAGGGAGAAAAAAATCCAAAATTATCAGCTACTCAGATAATACAGCTCACACTCTTCTCTTTAAAATTCCTTTTAGGGTAGTCCAGGTCCCGCTGGTAACGCAGGGCCTGCAGGCAAGGATGGGCCTCCCGGACCCCCGGGTAGCGCTGGTTCTCCTGGCAGTCCAGGACCTGCTGGAACAAGAGGTGAGCCCGGCCCACCAGGTGAAAAAGGGTCACCAGGCACACGAGGAGAAAGGGTAAGTACACATCCAGCCAGGGACCGTTATACTAATTGCCAGGGATTATGTTTGTCAAGAGTAAGAAGCCACCTATTGAACATTGAAGATCCTCAGTATTGACTGATCTGACCTTTTCCTAAACAGGGGGCACCAGGAGAACCGGGTCCTCAAGGCATCGTTGGTGGCCGGGGTAACACAGGTTTGCCAGGTCTGCGTGGCCCAAGCGGTCCACCTGGTATGGCAGGTGCCAAGGTGAGAGTGCATTCACTGCAGCAATAGCCTCAAAGCTAACACAAAAACTGTAATCCAGCTGCTAAAAATAGCTTTGTGTTACAAAAAGTAATGATGCGTTGTATTTTTAGTCCAGAGACTACAGAATTTACAGTTATTTTTGTTTACATCTGTAAGATCAAGATCAGGCTTTAAAAACGTTCAGTAACCAGCAGCTGTGGGATGTGAGGTTGTCTTTAATCTCTATTACCAAGAGTCCTGGATCAGATTATCTAGAAGTATATAACCAGCTTTACCCGCTTAAGGAGGGCAATGGGCTATAAACTCTCATTGAGACAAGAATTGAGTCGTAGTTTCACCTACCACAAGTTGTTTATCTCTGATTAATTCTCAATATGTTTCTTGCTTAAATATTATGACCCAAACAGGAAAATACTTTCACCTCCCTCCAGAAAAGGTGGTGTGAGGCTTGGTTTGTATTTTATTGCTAATATTGTGATAGACCAGCATTTTTTTAACTGCTTTGGCTATTGGTTTTGGGTACATAAGAAGAGACTTACCCGTTTATTATTTCTTAGTTGACGAAACAATAAGGAACGCTCCTTGGGTTCAATGGCCTTGCATGAATATTACTAGCAATGAAAAGAAACCAGTTTGGCCAAGTATTTTTCTTATTTTGAGTATTCACAATCACCAAAGTCACACTGGCCCTTCACTTTATTAGGTCTCCTTCATAATCACTGCATATTTAATTAAAGATGTATAATATGATCGTATTTCATAAGTACATTATCTGCAACAAAATCCTTTCCCTTTTTGTTCAGGGTGAAGATGGTAAACCAGGTACCAATGGTGTCCCAGGAGAACGCGGTGGTCCTGGTCCACAAGGTCCTATTGGACAAAGAGGCTTACCTGGAGAACCTGGCAGAGACGTGAGTGGATGTGCTAGACCTTCCTGCTAGCTTGTGAGTTACAAACAGGAGACTTGGGGAGTAAATATGCTTTAAGGTTCACAAAAGCTCCCTCAAGTGCCTGATGCACAGGGGCCTGGGCAGATTACATCCTCATGTGAGGTCGAGTAGCCTGCTGTCTCTGCTATACCTTTTACTACCTGTGGACCACGTCTCCGTCTCACTTGGAACTGAACAAGAGACTGCGCTGCCTGTATGCCTACAAAGTAATGCAGGTCTGACAGATCTTCTATGGGCCCTTCCACCTCCAGGAACTCCTCCTTCTTGAAAACTTTCTCTTTCTTTGATGAGCATTATTTAAGCTTACTGGAAAACAAGCTGTTTATTCATCATCCAGCTTATGAACAAACTGTACCATTCTTTTTTCCAGGGTAACCCTGGCTCAGATGGCTTGCCTGGACGTGATGGATCCCCAGGAGGCAAAGTAAGGAATCACCAATACCTTTAGGTTGTCAAATAAATGTTATGTAGACATGACAATATACATAGCTAGTTCCGTGCTATGTAACTTGTTCCTTGAATCTCTTATGCTCCACTGAATATACTCTTTACGTTGTAGTTCTGTAAAACACTAAATTTCTTATCCTGTCAACTGTGACTATATCTGCAGGGTGACCGTGGTGAAAGTGGCTCTCCTGGCCCTCCGGGACCTCCTGGTCACCCCGGACCTGCAGGTAACAACGGTGCACCTGGAAAAGCTGGTGAAAGAGGATTTCAGGTAAGACCAAAGTAAATAGCTTACTGCTTATTTACATACCCTTCCTATGCAAAGTCCATTTCATGCTGTAATAAATTAGAAGTTCGGAAGAGTCATATATTTGTTACTGTCATAGTTTCTTGGCATTGAGGACCTCTTTTATAAGAATATTAAGGGGAAAAACATCACAGTTTATGTTCCTGATAGCTGTATATAAGATAAGCTCAAAATCCATGTACTCCTTAGGATGCCAAAAAGCACATCATCCCACCAGGCTCCATCTTAATTTCCATCCCATCTGATGCTCATGCGGCACAAGCAATGTTATTTATTTAAACTATGGGAGTAACTTTGGAAGTCTTCAAGTTATTTCTGAGAAGTGCTGACACCAGCACAGCTTGAGAACTGAGCACGTCACAAAATGAAGAAGGGGTCTAGTGCATGTGGTACGTATCAGTGCCTACAAGCAGCTGAGTAAGACTAACATTGGTAGGAAAAGGAACTGACCAAAATTCTTGCTGATTATATAGTGTGTGTGGAGCTCCCCCTTGTTTCCGAACGGCTGGACTTTGAACTGGCGAACTGGCTTTGAACGTACCACTTATTTGGAAGTAAAAAGGTGGTCTAGTCAACTCCAAGTGATCCATGCCATCTTATTCTTATTGTGTCACAGGGTCCACCTGGCCCTCCTGGCTCTGCTGGTCCTGCTGGTGCTCGAGGTCCTGCTGTAAGTCCTATTTAAAGTATTTGTGATATCATACATTCACTGTTTCCTGTTATTTGGGTGTTTTTCTTATTTCTTTATATATTCCTTTTATTGCAAATCTACTCTTAAAGGGTCCTCAAGGTCCTCGTGGTGATAAAGGTGAAACTGGTGAAAGAGGCAGCAATGGCATAAAGGGTCATAGAGGATTTCCTGGTACCCCCGGTCTCCCTGGTCCTCCAGTGAGTATTTTGCATTGGATTGGGAATTACAGCTGTTCTTAGTTCCTGTGTTTTGGGTCCCAGGTAACTAGTTAGCCTTAACTAATTTATCAAGGAAAGAAGAAAAAGCATAAAGAACCTGTGTAATTTGATTGTCAAATGTGTTCAAAAGTCCAGATTCCCTGAATCAACCTGAAATAAGTGTTAATGAAGAACTGCAAGAAGCTGCTAGGAGCTAAAGCTGGGTTTGCTAAAATGCCTTTCAGCTACACGTCTGCCTTTGCCTGGAACAAACACTTTTTCCATTCATTTATATAGGCTATTCTTGATTAAATTATAAAAGATAGAAATAGGGGTTGAAATATTTGTCTATTAGAAATCTATGCTAGACAGACATCTAAATCCATGAAAAAGCTACTCAGAGTCTAAAGACCTCTCTTCTGTCATGCATCTTTTGCAGTAACTAGTATTAGGGCAAAATGGGCATGAAATTATAAACTTTGTAAACTACTGAATTGTAACCATTCATTACCATTTTGAACGGTTCTTAATGGCTAAAAGGATTGAAGGGTAATAGACAGGCATGCCCTATGTATTTATGATAAGTAAAAATTTTGAGAGATTTATACTGAAAAGAGCTGTTAATAGCACTCATGATACAAGTGAGAATGAAGGAACCAAAACTCACCTAGTTAATCTACCAATGACGGCAAAAAGATGAAAGTGTTAACTATAAATGCCACCAATACCAACCTATTTAACAACACGATATAACCTGTTGTCTCACTTATAACATGAGTAAAGAAAAAAAAGGTCTGATAAATTCTTATTTACACTATGACATCGAGATGATTAATCATTTTTAAACATATGCCTTAGTTCTTTGTGGTGCATACATAAAGCAAAATTTTTAATGCATTTGAAAATATGAGTGTTTGTCAAATTATTTAAATAACTTTACTGGTAATATGATTTTATGGTAATATGCAGCATTTTGAGCCTATAGCTATGTATTCTTATGAATACAAGATCTCATCCAAAGCTCATTGATGTCAGTTGGCTTTCTTGCATTTTGGATGATATTGCATCACTAATATTTTTTCATATAGAGAACATGTGATAATTTTTTCTGGTTAAAGAATGGCAACCATTCTTTCTCATATCTGACATAGGTTTTCTATAAGAATGTGTTTCCTATAATCTTAAAGATGTTTCAGTGTCTCTATTTAAGGTACATCCAGCTAGGTACAAAATATTACGGGGAGGTGTATGACTTATTTATCTTTTCTTCATAGGGTCCCCTGGGTCCACAAGGTGCAATTGGAAGTCCAGGAGCTTCAGGTGCAAGGGTAAGAAAAACTCCTTACTTAGCATAGCTGGAAGGAAGATTCGGACTGTTTGTTTAAAAATAAATAAATAAAAATAATAATTGAAATTGGCCATCTCAACAGGCAATAGCTGAAGAAAGACACCTGAAAATCATACAAAAATGTTTGAAATCTCTCACAATAAACTATTTTGACCATGTTATTTGTGTTCAACATCGTTCTAGGGTCCCCCAGGACCAGCTGGGCCGCCTGGAAAAGATGGTACAAGTGGCTATCCAGGTCCAATTGGTCCTCCTGGCCCTCGCGGTAACAGAGGTGAAAGTGGCCCTGCAGTAAGTAAATTGTGCACACTCAAACAAATCTTCAGGGATTATTCATGAAACATAGGGTGCTCTCCCATTTAAATATCTCCCTCAGAAAATTCTGTACTTCATGGACGGAGTTTATGGTAGGAGGTATCTAGCTATCGAGGCTAAATCCAAAAAAATACAGATCATGTATAGTTCAGTGTAATTATTGATGCACTGGGCACTGTGTTAGTCTCAGATAATCATTGACTTTTCTGTGTACAATGGGAAGGCAGGATTTCTTCTTCACTTCAGAGCACAGACTCCCTTTGCATCTTGGAAGCTATGAAGCGGGTTTCCTAGACTCCTCTAGAGAGGCCAGCACTGCAAAGGTGACTGGCATAGTCACTTCTCCTAAAGCCAAGAAATAGTTATTCTCTGGATTTTGGTGGAGAGGAGTCCTTCTCAAAGCCCAGAAAGAAGGACAGTCACAGCTTGACAAAATTAGGAAAAGAAAATTCCAATTTTAGGAAAATAAAGACCTAGAAAGTCTAACAGAAGTTTATACATAGCAAATGCCATTATTTAATTAATAAGTAAATTAAATGTTTATGTGGGAATTCTAATTTTTTAAGATTAGGGTCCACACAGACTTTTAGTTTTAACCTGTGATCTCTACTCAGCGCTATGTTCACTATTTTTTTTTTTTTAGGGTCCACCAGGCCAGCCTGGTCTTCCTGGTCCTTCTGGTCCTCCTGGTCCATGTTGTGGTGTTGGTGGTCCTGTGGGTGAAAAAGGTCCAGCGGGCTATGGGTATGAATATCGAGATGAGCCAAAAGAAAATGATATCAATCTGGGTGACATCATATCTTCAATGAAATCAATTAACAACCAGATTGAAAACATCATTAGTCCTGATGGGTCACGGAAGAATCCAGCTCGTAACTGCAGAGATCTGAAATTCTGCCATCCTGAGCTCAAGAGTGGTATGTTAGGTTTTTATTTTCACCAATGGTAGCAGATCTTGATTTTTTTTTTTCCATGAATACTATTGTCTTTGAGTATTTAAATGCAGAGATCTGCTATAAAAATTTGATTTTTTAAAAAAATAATTGTCATGATAAAGATGATAAACTTAATAATAATTTTAAACTTTAATTTACTATGCATTTACACAGTATATACACTGACTTCAACTCTACTCCTTACATGCTTATAAGTGAACATTTGTTTAATTTTATGGAAAAAAACCATCACAAGTATAAGTTCTATATTTATTTCAAATGTCAGTCATATTACAGTATTCACATGAACTCAGTATATTTTTATATCATCTTACTTTCTGTGGCATCTCTTCTGTCAAAACTAATATGCTTCCTAATTTGGCTCAGGAATCTGGCATAGAAATAAGCTTCACCATCATGTAGTCAGATTCTTCTCTGAATATATTAAGCCCCTTAACATTTTTTTTTACCTCTAGGAGAGTACTGGATTGATCCTAACCAAGGCTGCAAGATGGATGCTATAAAAGTATACTGTAATATGGAAACTGGTGAGACATGCCTCAATGCTAATCCCAGCACTGTGCCAAGGAAAAACTGGTGGACCAGTGAAAGCAGTGGAAGGAAACACGTTTGGTTTGGAGAATCTATGAATGGAGGCTTCCAGGTAAGAAATTACTACAGTTAACAGCCCAAAAGGTAGTACACATATTGTACTCAAGTACGTCGCAACGTACTAATAACTAATCCTAAAATTAAACTAAGCTAAACATTTAGCGTGTGAAATAATAACTATATGGCCTGTCCCTAGACGTGATTAAACAACAACTGTTGCTTACGTGTTGTACTCTGCAGTTCAGCTATGGAGATCCTGAGCTTCCAGAGGATGTCTCGGAAGTTCAGCTGGCCTTCCTCCGCATCCTCTCAAGCCGTGCCTCCCAGAACATCACCTACCACTGCAAGAACAGCATTGCCTACATGGATCAAGCCAGTGGAAATGTTAAAAAAGCTCTGAAACTGATGAGCTCTATGGAAAGTGAGATCAAGGCTGAAGGAAACAGCAAATTCACATATGCTGTTCTGGAAGATGGCTGTACTGTAAGTAAACAAGACTTTAGTATGGTAGTTAAATAAATAATTCCCTCTAGAGGACTAGACCCATAATAAAGGAAGAGAGAGTGTTGCATGGCCTGGGTAAGGAAAGGACACAGCTACACCTAATTGGGGAAATTTAGATTCTGTACACCAGAAGTGTCACTCCTGTAGCAACTGTAGAAAGTGAGGTGTGCTCCCATTTAAATCTGTGCTTTATAGGTGTCTCCTTGCTTTAGAGTCAAAGTCAGTGAAGACACAGCAACCAAGTTCTGATCCAGCCCATGTCAACTCTAAAACTAAGAGCAGTAGGAATCATCTTTGTCATACAAAAAAATCAAGGCTAGCTGATTCAAGCCATGGGCTATGATTATGGGAAGGGGCAAACAGTCATTTTGCAGATGCAATATTGCTTCACTGTGCCTTGCTCACTGCAGCAGAAAGTGCTGGAGAGGATCAGTAACATTGATGAGCATGTTGGTCTAAGAGTATCTGCAGCCTTTTCAGTCACAAATACAAAACACCATAACACCATCCACAGTTTCCCTCTCCTGCCGTTTAAGGTCCAAAAAGCTCAACAAACACTGACATATATGGCAAACCTGCTGTTTAAGAATGCATGAACACATCTACTTTGCAGCCACTTTGCGGCCATTTCTTTAACAGGAACACGAAGAGCTACCTCATTACCACTGTCACTTTTTCCTGAGGCCAAAACCACTTTGCAAACAGAGTAGCCGTTTGTACCATCTCGCAGCATGTAGGCACATGCCAGTCTGAAGTCAGGGTGCTGGCACCGCTCCAGAGTACTCTACTGGCCGTCAGGGATCCCATCCCTTCTGAGCCGCAAAGTCTACAACCCCACAAGACCTTGCATAAAAGGTCCAGAAATGAAGAATGCCTGTCTACATGTTCATTTCTGCAGAGACTGCAACCAGTTTTCATGGCATTGAGAGGGACACATTAATAAGCAAAGAGAAAGTATGAAATCCAGTAAACTGTAGGATCACTTTCAGATAGCCCAACACTGATTTCTCTAATATGTTTGGTGTTTTTTTTTTCTTTTCTTTTTAACTTCACAGAAACACACTGGTGAATGGGGTAAAACAGTCTTTGAATACAGAACGCGCAAGACAATGAGGTTGCCGGTGGTTGATATTGCACCCATAGATATTGGTGGTCCTGATCAGGAATTTGGCGTGGACATTGGCCCGGTCTGCTTCTTATAAATCAAAGATCCTGCTCTTTCTGAAACCCCAGCAAACAGATTCACACTCCAACTGTGCTCCTTTGTTTTAGCCTTGTCAGCTAGTACAGGTGACCATCTGTATCCCAGTTATTTATTAACAAAATTTCTGGGGGAAAAATCAATTTGATATCAAGGGTTATTTTTTTCGCTATTACACAAAGTACAGTAAAAATGCTTTTTTGCTCTATTTTTTTTACCAAATTCCATCTTCAAAACATGTCTCCGTGGTGCTATATACAACTTCAACACTTAATAAAACAACACTGTGTTCTATTAGTTGAATGTTAGCCAATTTACAAAGCACTGATTGCTCCCAGTATCAAAGTTTACCCTTCTTTCTAAGATACAGTCCATAAAGCTAGAAAGACCTCCCTGTTTCAACTACCTCAACATGGACAGAAACTGGGATGTGTCTGATGAGTCAAACCAAAAATCAATCAAAGAAATCAATCAAAACACATTGGACCCATTGGTCAATTCAGTGGAATAATTTGGTACAAAATTGTCTATTTCTGTACTGATTAGCTGTGAAAAAGTACAGTGTATTTTAAGAGTTTAATACCTTAATGTCAGTAGTCACCATAATTTTATTGTTGGATTGTATTCTGTTATCAAAGGTGCTTCTCTACTTTCCTGTCATTGCTGGTCAAGACCACTAAAATTAGGGAAGTGTAAAAGACTAATATGATGGTGCTAATGTATTTTTCACTCCTAACTCTGCAAGTCAGGGTTATTGACTTGCTAAAAAAAAAAAAAAGTAAAGGATTTAAAGCAATTGTAAATGTCTCCTGTCAAAGATCGTCATTGGCATGTCATAGTCGAGAACTTTCTCCCTTCACTCTGTAAAAGTCAATAAAGATGCAAAATTGTGAACTACTTCTGTCACGTTAACACATTTATAGTGTTGAAGGTTAACCATCTTTGTAAGCTTTTATATGGTTGTTGGTCTATTCCTTACAGAGACACATAATAAAATATCTTAATAAAACTCCTTGTTGTTTCATAAAACTGACTTTTTTTTTTTATTTTACTATTTGTATCTCTTTCTTTAAACAAATTAATAAGGCAGGACACAACTCTGATACCACTTCAACTGCTTTTTCTAAGATAATCTGTTTGAAGAAAAACTTGGTAATCCTAAGGGATGTGGTTTATGGCATCATACTATGAAATTTTCTTTCTTACTTTTTCCACTCCTCTCCATCCAGTGGCTCATTTTTTCAAGCGTGGTGAGCTTCTGTGACTATCAGCATGGATTCAGCTCTGATAGCAAGATCCAAAACAGTGCCCGTGCACCTAGGCAGATCAGTTTGGAGGAAATAGAAGAGCTGAATCCTCCCTCCCCCCAAAAAAACCTGCCTCAGTGTAAATAAATGGGCAGTCATAGGCTACTATCCTTTCAGACGGCAGCTTAAATAAATGGCCTAAGGGCCTCCCACAGGGCAGGCTGGAGGCACTAGCCATTTGATGAAGGTGACAATCTAAGCATCTTGATATTTTTTATGGCCATTGGAGCTGCACAACTACGTCATCCCCAGATCTTAGCAAAAATTCAAGGAGATGTAATTACCACAGTAGTCTGGTGGTGCCTGAGCTTCAGGCCAGAAGAAGGAAATTAGCTGCACACCAGAATCCGGGCTGTGAAATCTTTCCCAGAGGTAGCTGCTGATAGATGCTACTCTGTCTTTCCCGTGAAGGAAGATACAGAGCCTGCCCCGACATCATTACTGCACGGCCACATGTTGCTCCACAGCCCAGGGTCATTAAGGATCCTCTACAACAAAAATTAGGAAGAAAAAAAATTCAGATTCTTAAAGGTTCTCATTGATGATTATGGATCATGCACCCTCTGAGAATACTTTCTGGATTAGGCCAAGCTGGAAAACTGGGCAGAGAAATGCTGTTTTTTAAGAAACCTCACCAGATTTGAGTCTGAGCCAAGACACTGCCCTGCTCTAGTGTCACAGAATTCTGCCCACGCAGAAGCAGAATAGTGAGGGTCCGGGGAGACCTTAACAGCACAAATGCAGTATCAACATGGGCATGACTGTACTTAACGCAACATAAAACAGTAGTGTCAACAATTCATAAAAAATATTAGCTTTCACATGAAGCTGCCTCATTTTATGGTGAAAATAGCTACTGTTTATGGAAGATGAGAATTACGTGTATGTAATAATATTAATCTGACATAAATTACATGGTAGGAAGTCTTTTGATTGGAGTTGAAGTTTTATGAAAGCAGCTCGTAAGAATGCTGGCTGGTGGAAAAATGCATTGGAAAAACCTGTTCTTAATCTGCACAGAAAAAAATAAAAAGCTTCTGTAATCTCCAGTACTGCTGTGGCTGAGTGAATGACTGGTAGCAATTACTCAACCTTAAAACTGAAAGTTTGGGGGCTTTTTTTTCTGAAGACAACATATAGTCCTCAAGTCTTTGATTAATAATTTCTAATAATGAAAGATGATTACTGGAATGTTTGCAGAAAACATAAAGAAATAGCCAAGACCACCATAAAATAATTTACTTGACCCAAATACCTTCATTTTTTTCAGAGGGTCACTTATTAAGCCACTGTGATTCTAATACTTTTGTACTTTTATAGAAAGGTCTTCGAGATAATAGAAACATGAAACAGATCAGGATAATAAACAAGAATTAGCTTAGAAATAAGGCTAGCCTTTGGAAGATTTAGAGTCTAATCCTATTTTTTTACTCCGATTTACTGTGTCAGCCTGCAAAAGGCTCTAGCTTTTATTTTACATGGGAAATACAATTAAAAAAAAATAATATCTTACCTGACACTTTCAGGCTAGCAGCACCATTACTCACCGTTATAGAATAGTACATCAAGTTCATGGACTACAGCACTTCTGGGAATAACCCCCTTTCACACAGGTAACTCTTAGAGGTCTTTCAAGGCTGTATGGAAACACTACCACCTGCTTTCAAGCTCTAAGATAAGTTGATTTTTAGGCACATATTCAAATGCATCTTCCTTTGGCATACAAATTTAAAGTTGTATTGGAGAAAAGAAAAAAAATAATACTGTAGTCAGCTGAAAGAGAGGCACGAACAAAGAAGGAAAGAAGTTGCCTACGCAGTAATAAGATTCATACAAGAAGTTTCTCATTCTGATCCAGAGCTTCTTATTCAGTCATATGTTACACCAGCTGATATTCATACACTTCATAGCACCACATTACTATGGCTCTTTGGGGAAAACAAGAAAAGAAACAAAACAAAAAAACCCACAAAAAACCCTGCCTCAAAGAGGTTCCTGGATCATACCAACAGCTTTAAGGTATCACTAATTCAGGTTTTAATATTTCCTTGGAACTTCACCTTTCCAATGAATTGCAGGTTATCACCTAAAGGTGTAGCTCTTTTCTTCTGGTGAACGTGGACTCCCTGACTATTGTCTGTGGCATGGGGATTATTTCAACACCTACTTTCTACATTCTTTATGGAAATTATGTTTAAAAAACCCAAAACATGACAACAATCCAGCGAACCCTTCTCCAACAGAAATACTTTGCTATCTGATTAGGCCCTAATTTTAAACAATTTATGAACACCTGTGAATCACTCACTCACACAGCCTTACCTCCCTTTGGGTGATAGGTAAGGCATTCTCCATGCCATCATATCTACCAGCTGCGTGGCTCCAGGCACTGCCTTAAAAATGCCACCCCACCGTGGTGGGTGCAGTGTGAGAAATCACTGCAGAAACAGCTTGGCTTTGGCAATCCTCCGAGTTGGCGGTAACCACCTAGGGACAGCTACTGGCAAGAGTGGGGTCAATAAGTTTGTGTCTCTGCAGCTCTTCACCTCAGTGGTAAGTTTGCAGCTAGAGCCAGGCCAGGGCAAACAATCGCTTATAATGGGGTTGTAATGGTTTCTGAATTTCAATAGCTGCTAAGAATTTCCTCTGGAAGCTGGCTAATTATCAACAACTTTCCTTGCTAAAAAAAGGAAGCTAGACATTTAAGTAAGCAGCAGTGTAATTTGTAACCCTCACTTTGTTGTGATATCAGCTAAGCAGTCTTAAGCCTCTATTTGCAGGCAGTAACTTGGAGAAAGAACTGTCTACAAGAATTTTGAATTGATACAAGGTAAAGATCTTCCCAACACACACTTTGCCATGCTATGGCTGTCCTAATAGCTTTAGTAGAGAAATTTCATTTCTAGTGTTCCTTGTCAGCTACACATTATTTATATAAGCTGGAAAATGTGTTATTTTGGAGCACTGGTTGTTATTTATGATGGTGTCCTTGTTTCGGCAGGGATAGAGTTAATTTCCTTCCTAGTAGCTGGTACAGTGCTGTGTTTTGGATTTAGGATGAGAACAATGTTGATAACACACCGATGTTTTAGTTGTTGCTAGGTAATGCTTACACTAGCCAAGGACTTTTTAGTTTCCCATGCTCTACTGACTGAGAAGGTTGCAGGTGCACAAGAAGCTGGGAGGGGGCACAGCCAAACTGGCCAAAGAAACATTCCATACCATGTGACGTCATGCTCAGTACATAAACTGGGGAAAGCTGGCCGGGGGGGCCGCTGCTTGGGGACTGGCTGGGCATCGGTCAGTGGGTGGTGAGCAATTGTACTGTGCTTTGCAATTGTACTTGTGCTTTGCAATTTGTGAGCAATTGTCACTTGCTTTGTGTATTATTATTATTATTATTTTATTTCAATTATTAAACTTTGTATCTCAACCCACGAGTTTTTCTCACTTGTGCTCTTCCAGTTCTCTCCCCCATCCCACCGGGGGGGGAGGGGGCAATGAGTGAGCAGCTGCGTGGTGCTCAGTTGCCGACCGAGGTTAAACCACGACAGTCGGTAACACAATTTCATTGTAGTCGCCAAATTAGAATATATTTCTTATTACAGATAATATACCCATTTCAACCAAGACTGAAACCTTAATGGCTCTTTCAAAAAATTAGACCCATTTCTCGTCACCAGGAAAAGAAGTCAGGTCTGGCAGGCTCTGATTTCTAAATGAAGTGCCTTTCTTCTGGAAGTGTGAGTAATGAGGCACTTGTTGCACAAATCTTAAGCTACAGTAATGTATGAAATATTGTCATTATGATTTAGCATTTTAATTCAACATGTGCTTGTAATCAGATGTCCTTGATTATATCTTGTTATGCTCTTAAAGAAAAGCTGTAGAAACCTAGATTTAAAGTATTAGAAGAGAAAGATACTTTGCAGGAGGTTTTATGATTTGGGAGATGAAGAGATGCTTACTGTTTCTGCCTACCTGTTATCTGGGAGGAGGCGAGACATAGTCCACCCTACACTGAGAGATTGCTGCTCCAGGATGAATGGAGTCCACCAGAACAAAATCCTGGTGGTCTTGTCTTCCCACCTGTTCTTTGTCTCGCAATAGCTTCAGCCTAGAGGATATCTTCTGGAAGCATTCCCTGTAACCCATACTGCTGCTTTCCCATCACAGCAGACACTCCTGCTTGTGATGTCTCCTTCCTAGAAGGCCACTGGTCATCATTTTTTCTTTTTTTGCCATAAGCTGTCCCTGGCAAAGCTATGCCTATCCAAAATTTCTCTCTGCCAGAGGAGGTTAATGAGATAAACTGCATGACCTCCTTTCAGTATACCCTTAGCCGTGGACATCTCTGGATTAAGGGTCAAAACTTAAGTTTTGTTGCTGAATCCATCCTGGATCCGTGTCTACATCTGCTGAGAAGGCAGACATTAAAAGATGACTCTTGGAGGCACTGGAGATGTTCCTGCTTCAGTGGAGTTTCATGAATGTTCCTATCATAACTCACATTCAGCTTTACTGTCTTTGTTACTGTAACTCCAAGATACCTGAAAAAGCCTACTTGTTCCTCCTTTCAGTTTGGCAGCATCTGCAAAGCAGAGATTAAGATTCCTATCAGGAGATGGCTGAATGGATATGGCAGCAGAAAATATTTTTTACTTACTCTGATTTTTGTGCAGAATCATACAGCATGTTATTTAGAGGGCAGAGGCTCCTAAATTACAGTGGCAGCTCCTACAATTGTCACAGTCTTCTGTCAGTGTTGTATTTCTTTGTCACAGGAAGGACTGCTCCCTACCAAAGGTAAAAATATTTTCCTGAAGCTTCTAGAATTGTAATAATGTTCTTTTGTTATAATTGGTTGATTTTGTATCAGATTTTCCACTCAGTTGACTAAGGCCAAAAAGCAGTTCTGTGATGCTTTGTCAGACATGAACTTGCATGGCTTTTTTCTGCACGAACACTCCTAAATAAGGCTGCAGTCTTCTCTGGAAGATGGATAGTAATACCTCCATTGAGGAACTAATTTTGCAATAGAAACATTTGATAGTGCACCATTCTCTGATATTGAGAACACAACAGACCATAATGATTATGAAATATTATTTAGAGAAACCTTAAGCCAGAGCTTACAGAAAGATGGTTTCTTACTCTAACAGCAAGGAAATAAAAATGTGCAAGAAATTAACATGTGGGGGATGGAGGAGAACATTGACTCTTCCAGCATCTGACCCAAACTAGTGTTGCCCGATACCTTAATACTTTTTCCAGACCTCCTCCCAACAAATTATAAAACATATAATGCTGATAGCACAATAGACACATTAGCAATCAAGTACCCTGAGTTTTCTCCTATATTGTGTAAATCTATAAAGCATTTCAGTTTTAATCTTTGCATCACTCTGCTTAGGTCCTCCTCAACACTGACCAATCCATTGACTCTACTGTGTCCTTTCTTTTTCAGCTTGTGGAAAAAGCAGATTGTTTCTTTTACTATTCCTAAAGATATTGGCCAATAATCACCTCACAGGAATGAGCAGCAACTTCACAAGAAAGCTGGTCTTTTGTACCTAGTTTTCCCTTTGTGACCATACATATGGTCTCTTGGGGCAGTCAGGGTTTAATACAGATGATTCTTAATCATAATTCATCATATTCTTCACGACAGTTCTCACGATCTCTATTTGAGACATTAGTAAGCATTACCTCTGATTTTTAACATGAGCTAAATTTCTGAATAGCATGACGGCAGATAAAATAGGCTGGCTAAAAACATTCTACCTTTTACGAAACTGAATCTAACTCTCTAGCAATTTTGCTCATAAAGGCTCCTTTATGGATATTCTGAACTCTGCAGAACATGGTTGAAATCACACACTTCAACAAAATCTTGAAACCCCTAGCAAGCAAATTGTGATCCACTGGAGATAATCCAGAATCAAATTTTTTTTTTTTTTTCTGTAGCATAAACATGCAGTTTTGCCACCTGGGTCTACAGGTCTGCAGTTTCTCTGGCATTTCTAGTTCATTTCAGCTATTGAACTGCTGATCTTGCTTTACCTTCTGTCATGAAACTTTTTTATGACAATACCATCATTCTCTAATACTATCATTTTTACCTTGTTTTCTCTATGATATTTGCCTACTTGCAGGAAATCTTTCTTTTCTTCCATTACTGTTTCTACATTTCCATTTAGTTCTGCTCTTCCTTTTGCAATTGGTTTACTCTCTGTCTTCCTGGAATCCTATTCTTTTTATAAATATCCTCTCTCAGTGAGACCAACTGCCTAGCGAGTATTAAACCTTCAGTATAGCCTTCATTTCCTGAAAAAATAATAAAAAAATCCATAGATTATGAGAGTGCTTACCAGTCCCAATAACTACTTTGCTCAATCTCAGGCAGCTACAGGAGATAAAAGAAACCTAGGGGCTCTTACCCTACAGTAATAAGAACAATAATGCTTTTTGCTCTTAACCTGTTTTTAGACACTTTTTTTTTTTCCTCTGTGAAGGCAAGTAATATTCCCCATTCTCCTCTATTTGCTTGTTATGTTTTGTAGACTTTGGTTGTGTTGTTTCTAGCTATAATGCTGTGACATTTTTTCTTGCATTTCTGCATTGCTTGGTGCATTCTTCTACTGCATGAAGTACTTCTGGTACTCTACAGAATCTTTTTAGTATTAAAAACTTAGAGTATTTACGATAGCTACAAGGAAGCTAACAGATAGACAAGGAAGGAGTTTGGGAGGGAGAGGCCATGAGATTTGAACTTATGCTCTCATACACCCAGAGACAACAGAATAACTACTGAGCTAGAGGGGAGTACCAAAACAGAAGAGAAAGAAAAGGTCTGTATGGAAGGCGGGTGGAGGAGATTGCATTTTGAGCTGCTCCTCCAACCTTTTAAAAGAGCAAACATTCAGCCCAAATGTAAACTCTTCATAGTCACTCTAAAACTGAGGTGCATAAATCCAAAACTGATTTGAAAAAACTTTCTTGTTCAGAGAGGACTTAAACCATCAATTCCTTGTTTGCCTTACATTTTAAGCATCCAGAACTGCTCAGTATAAAGAGCTCTCTGCAAGAAGGCTCTGATGCAGTAGGGAGGCTATGATCACATTTGACGTATGCATTCAGAGCTGGGCTCCTCTAGGAAATACAGAAGGAGCAAGAACACTTTTTTTTTTTTTACAATATTACTGAATTATACAGTATATAAAGCAATGTTAATACTGCCCAGTTAAACCACCAGGCATATTAACTGATGTATCCACTCTCGCACTGTGATTGGTTTTGTCCTCTGTATCTCTTTCTGCTCAAAATAAGAGAAAATGCCAAGCGGGACTAAGAGAAAAAGCCTTGGAGAAGGCATTATTAAACTCCTTACAAAATATTTAATATAAAAGTGAAAGATCACTAGAACTAGTCAATAGCAAAATAAGAATATGCTCAGCAATACTTGAATCTCATTCTTTGTGCTTGCAGATAAACTTTTTAATTTCTGGGAAAATCTATCATAACCTCCAAGGCCCGCTGAGCATATCTTAAAGATCTTTCACATTTTTTTCCTCCCTCAGCAAGAATGAGTTCTTTCAAAGTTCTACCTTGAAAGAAATCTAGAAGTAAAATACACTGTAAAAAGTGGTCAGTGTTAGGGACTTTGCTTCAGTGATTCATCAGTGATGGCTTTCACAGAATTCTAGTTAAATCTGTTCTTCACTGCTCAAGGCACCTGGTTGAGGAAATAGTGCACACTTCATATGGAGATAGAGATGCAAAGAGAGACTTAAAGAAAAAAAAAAGTAACTTTCATAATGAAATACTCTTCTCCTTCAACAACCTCAAAACATTTATACTAATCATGGATTATAATACTTTGCTGATGAAAATCAGAGATTAAAAATAACTTTCAAACATGCATCTATACTCCAAATGTTATTTTGTGCATCTGGATAAATGTTCTGTAGAGATCACAGCCACTGGATATCTACCTTTGCATGAATGTGTTGGAGCAAGCCACTACACCTCAGATTATTCAGTGAAAGTAACGTTATCTAAAACTCCTCAAGGATCCAATATAAGCTAACTCCTGAGTCACATATTTATAGAAATTATTTCATACTAGTAAAAAAGAAATCATAGACCTCCCGCTTGGGTAATAAAAGCAAACAGATAATATCAGTGTGAACCTGCCAACAGTATCAACCCTGTTCCCAGTCCCTACCTCCCCTGTATGGACATGCATATGGACAACCTGGAAAATTGCAAAGCTCCTACTCCTTCAGAGGGAGGAAAGGAATGTAAATTCTTGCCTGCCTTGCTACAATGCAACTCTATGGCTTGTCCAGAAACTGTTTTCTACCAGTGATAACTTATCTTGACACTGGGAATTGGCTAAGTCACATTTTATTCAGTCTTGAATAAAAATGTCTTTCTCTGGAGTCTCAAACAATACTTGTTAGGTAGCTTTAATAGGACTGCTGGTGATTACTTCATACAAATTGATACCTATCTTGTAAAAACTGGCCCAAAGAGGGCATTATTCAAAATACCTTTATATTCCTATGTGTAAAATACTTCAGGAGAATGCATTGCAAATGAGTTATTCAAATAGCAACAAAACAAAAGTGAATTATTTTTAATTTCCTGGAAATGAACTGATATGGGACACACTGGAAGGAATTCTACAAAAAGGAAACCACTTACATAGCGAGAAGCATGTATTTAATTAAATGCTTTGCAAAGATACATGAATAAAGCTATGTGCATGACTTTCTTTAGGGATGGCCCCAGCTGTTTATTTTTTTTTTAAAGGAACAAACAAAAAACGTGGAGAGCACAAATGCAATAAAGAAACAAAAAAACTAAGTAAGTTTGTACCCACATACTTTACAAAATAAAGAGTCAGTGGTACAAAACATTCTATATACTGTATGACCAACAAATAAATGCACTGTAACATTGTTCTCTCAAACACCATAAGCCTAACAGCTAAGCTTTGAAAATGACATTGACAGTAGGCATCTTTATTTCATCAGCCTTCTACAGAGTCATTTAGCACCGTCGCTTTTTTTGTTGGTTTTGCCCTGCCTATCTCCTTTCTCGAAATAACAACAGAAGCATAGCACCTTTTACTATCTAAAATAAAAATAGGAATATTAAATGCATCCCAACTTCCAGAGATGAGGTAGCTCATGCTAAGAAATGATGGAACTTTCTTGCCTTGACAACTTGGAGGCCAATAAGTCAAATTGCTGGTGATGCATGTCTGGATGTCAGCTAAAAACAATAAATTTCTAAACTTTCTTTCTCTTTATTAGCAATTGGTCTGGTATACATGTGAATGATTTGCAACATACATAAATTGGCACTATATATAAGACATCTGTATAATTTGATACGTAATGGCTTCTTAGATGGGCAAGTATTGGAAAATCAACAAGTATTGGGTTTAAGATGTATTTTGAAGATTAGGGATAATTTAATAGAATTACACAGATAAATTGTGAGAAGTGAAGTCTGGCCTTAAAATTTAAGATATGGGACACCCCTACTGAAAACTTGTATTTACCCTAGTAGTATTTTTACTTCATAAATTAATCATGGCTATGGAATACTCTTCTGAGCAGACTATTACATAGGAAACTGCAGGAAAGACAATGCCAAATTAAGATGATCTTGTCTGAAGAGATTTTCTTCTACAAAAGACAGATTTCTGTTAATGACTATCATACTGGCACCCACAGGAAGACAAACTGGGGTTGAGGGAGTAGGTATGATTGAAATATAGCCAATGGTTCACAAAAGTGCTCTACTTTTCTGTTATTCAGTATGCATCAAAGCAAAAGAAATAATCCTTAGAGCTTTACATAGTCCCACATTAAAACTATCTATTTTGAATACCTGTAAATTTCAAAATATGTGAAACAAAAGCAAGGAAAAAGATTCATATTACTTTTAAAAGGTGGTTGTTGATCCTCTTAAATTGTACTGTTGTACTAAAACGTTGGTCTCAATCATTGAAAACGGAAGGTTTGTAAGTAAAATAAATATTCAAAAGGAGGCCGGGCATTTAAAAAGAACCGTATATACAATGCTGATCCAATATCAGCCATTACTTCAAGAGTCTCAGGATTAACTTCAATCAGTCTAAGTTCATGTGTTTAATTGCTGCTGTTGCTGGGTAGTGTGTTAATTTCCCCCCTTCCTCTTACACAAAGCAAACTGGCCCAATTTCAATTCCAAATTCCTGGTCAGTACTGCCAATGTCCACCGGTGCAATATCTATGATAGGTAAGCGTGCCACATTCTGTGTTCTGTACTCAAAGACAGTCTTGCCCATGTTCCCATTACGTTTCTGGAGAAGAAAAAAAAGACAGACAAAACTTAGGCCAGAGTTCATGTAAGACACAGCCTGAATTCCAGCTGGTGAGTCAGTTGTCTGATAGTTCAGAAGGATCTCACTGTATCTTCACTGAGCAACACACCCCTGTCTGTACTGCACCTTCGTTGTTTTAAAATACATGTATCTTGCTTTTACACTGATGAACAGACCCGTCAGATTGACACAGCAGGATTTCCCCCTCGAGCTGGACTGATGATTTTTTTCTTTATGTTGTGAAATTCTTCTCCATGTGTTAATACACACCTGCACACATATCCTTGGGCTAAATGACTTAAATTAGAGTACTCTGTGTGCTTTAATTTCAAGTGCAAAACTAATTTTAGAACTATTTTGCAGTTTCTTGGACTTGGCTGAGAATGCTAATGAACATGAAAAATTTACTACTTTCTGGTTTTTATGCCCACTAAGAACTTTTGGGAGGAACATTTTCTTTTCCAACCCAGTCAGTCATAGCACCGATGAGTTTCCTCCAGTGTATTGCTGCAATAATCTTACCCATCTGGCAGACAAATGCTTCAGGTTATTTGACCTCTTTGTGTGATTCCACACAGAGGTAACACAAATACTGGAAAATACAAAATGGCAAGATACATATCTCAGTATGCTCATTAATAACTAGTAATTTGTAAATATCCTCTAAATAGTGCAGGCTTCTATTATGTGAAGCTCGAACTGTAGTAAAATACCTATTTGATCAGTTACTTCTACAATTCATGGTGAAATTCTGCAGCATTTTAATTACCCCATTCTATGGATTTTTCCTAAATCAAGGAAGAACTGAAACTATTGGAAGACGAAAGTCCTTTTTCTTCATAACAAATGACAAAAACCCCAAACTTACAGAACAGCTGTCATGCAGAACAGTGTATCTGAATCGGCTGTTTCCCTCCGCTTTGATCTCCAGGTCATTGGCCCCTTTCAGAATTACAGCTTTTTTCAGGTTCTTAGTCTGGTCATCCATGTACCCAACACTGTTTTTACAAAGGTAAGTGATATTCTGGGAAGCTTCCTTTGATAGGAGGCGCAGGAATGTCATCTGAGTGACAGCTGTATCCCCGTACACAAACTGTGAAGATAAAGAAACAGATCAACATATATTACATGAAAATTAATTGAGTTCATGAATTTTAGAAACATCTGTCATTACCGTAACCCTTTCCAGACATGACTAGCAGGAGCCCTATTACATAAAATCTAAGACTGGTTTCTTTTGTAATTTGCTGCCAGTTGAGGACAAAGAAATGCAGACATCCTGTAACAGGGATCACTTTGGAGAATTTTGACCATAAAGCTCTGCAGCTGAACAACTGAAAGGCAGCTGGGTCTCCACAGACATGCCAAGTTTTGGAATGAATTCTGCCTTCTTTCAAAAAGGGATTCAGTAGGAGCTAAACCTTACGCATGGAATAGTGCATTAAGGCAACCTCAAACTAGATAAGAAACTTCAAGCACAGAAGTCCCTTTTATAGTGTAGCTGCTATATAGCAACTTTAGCAGCTTGTTTTCTATAGGCTTTGAATTGTGTTTAGAAGCATCACGGTCAAGAAAGTTTGACTATCTAGAAATAACTATAGATTTGCATATGGGCTTTATCAACTAATTAACTTACACAGAAGTTTAAAAAAATATTTTCCAATGTGCCACTGTTTCTATAAAAAACAGAAGCAATTTTTCTACCAATAACAAAAATTCTAAAATTCCTGTGATATTTTCCCTACCTGTGCAGGTTTCATTTTATTCATGCTTTGTAAATCATTGCGGGGGGAAGGAGTCATGAATGAATAAAAATGTATACAGTTCTCTGAAACTGGTGAAGAAAAAAGAAAATCTTACGCACTGACACTGTCATTTTAAAAAAAAAAATGTTACCTCTGTTTAGCAATCTCGGACATATTTATTATTTAGATTCTGTAGGGAGTGCCTATGACTATTAGACAGATCATACTGTTAGTTATCAAATCGGACAGTGTTTTCAAAAATGAAATATTCTTTTATAGTATTCCTGAAGATAATTTCTTCCTCTAAAGAGCATCTGACTTCCAAAAACCCTATGTGTAGCTCTACAGGCAGCTAAACATCAACTGTGACATCTTGGGTCATGGCAAGTTCTCCTGAATTTAATAATAAGTGAAAGCATCTCAATAAAAGCAATCAATATCACATCTGTTCTCAATTGTTGAAGTTCTGAACTGCCATCAGGCATCCAACTGATAACAGCACTATTATTTTTACACACCAAATATTTGTTTTAAAGATATTTAATTACTTCCTATGAAATAACAATTGGAAATATTTTCTGTGCTTTTGATTCGATGAACTAGGAATAAAAATGGCAAAAGCTTGTTAATTAATTATATACTTTGCATAGCATAAACTTCTGTTATTTGTCAGGATCATTAAGCCTGCTTTTAGAAGTTACCACAGAAGGAAAACCTGACAGAAAGCTAAGAGTGGAATTTTTGTCTGCCTGGAGATTGATGGAGCATTCTGACACATATGATAACAATCATACTTTTTTAAAAAACGGATTAGCTGAGAGGATTTATAAAGTAAGCTTTGTAATTTTTAGCAGTAAAGAGCTTTCTGAAAAAAAGGGTAGAATTCAATTAAAACAACAGTGATTTAAATCATATATTAGAGTAAAAGTACACTTTTTAAGGACAAGGATAACGAGTTACTGAAGTAGACTGCTAGAGAAGTTGAAGTTTTTGGGATCAAGAGAAATAAATCTCTTCCAGCAATGGTATACTTGTAGCCAATCCTGCCTTGGATGCACTTGCATTGTTTCTCCCAGCTCTTTCCTATAATTACTGTATGATAACAACCAATTGAATATAAGCCAGTCTATCAATAGTAGAATGTAGCAGAATCTGCTCAGAATAGCAGATGAAGTTCTAAACCAGAAGGAAACAAGTTTCATAGAAGTCGATTTTTGACATTAAATATATTTAGTCACCTGTGATCCCCTGTTCATATCAAGGCCATACCAAATGGGCTTTACATCAGATGACCTGCTGGCCCACCATGTTTTACGTGGTATAGTAGATGGGTTTGCAGAAATACAGGTCTCTCCAGTTTCCATGTTGCAATATACTTTTATAGCATCTTCCACACATCCCTGGTTAGGATCAATCCAATATTCACCTACAAAGAACATAAAATGTGATTCCGTTACATTATTAAAATTCTTGAAATAACTGGGGAGATATAAGCAAAAGTATGTCATGACAGTACGAAACACAAGGAAAACAGGTGTATGTTTCACATCATCTGCTGCATGTTTTGATGTGTGCGTCAGGTATACACTATAATGTTACTTCAAGATACAAGCTGACCAGCATCTCAAATATTTCAAAACTGGGGAATGCAGACTTGAAAGTTGGTTTAAGGTTAAGGTTGTTTAAATCCACTGCAAAGCTCCTGGACACTTCAAGTGCGTACAGAACACACAATGGCTAGAAGACAGTACATATGAGAAACCAATGGCAGCCCTTTCTAATGTTGATGTTGGAGGCAAAGTTTCAGGAAACAGGGAAAAAGCTGGTAAGGCCTGCCACAAATTATCTCTACCTTCCAGTCTGTTCTGATTTATCACTGGTAAATCCATATAAATTAGGGAAAGTCCTAAATGGCACATTAGCGTGTTACCACCTACAAATTGCCACTATGGAGCAGCAGCAGAGAATTCTGCATGGAAAGCACTCAAAGGTTGTCAGCCCACAGGTAACATTTTGAGCTAATAGCAATTAAGTAAATATTCACAACTGGTGTACCAACCTAGGTCTGTCATCATATAAGTGATATTCCATGGTGAAAATACTTCCAGAAGTAATGTTGCATGGAAGTATAAAATATTTCAGATTTTAAAATACAGCTGAATAAATACTGAATAAATAACTATGGGATACATTAGAATATATACTTCACTGGCAAGAAGTTTTCAAGTTCCTAGTGTGAATGTCAATTTAGACCATCAAAATCTGTATTACACTTTTTTTTCCAGTGAACAAGTGTCTACTGTAAATAAGACAGAATCACATGGCACATACAGGAGATGGTGTGTTTATACGCACCGCTTTTCTTGGATGGGTGGCACAGCTTCAGGTCATCACAAGTCCGTGCTGGGTGTTTCTTTGAACCATCTGGGCTGCGCATAGTCTCAATCTGGCTGCTGAGTGACTTCAGCGTGGCATGGACTCCTGGGTCTGTTTTATTATGGTCATCTGGGGCTGCTTCATCTTCAGTAAACTCAGGTAGTGGATCTGCCATAGCATCATCATAGTGTCCCATAATGTCACCAATGGCAGCAGTGAGATGGCCTGGAGGGCCAGGAGGGCCAGGAGGGCCAGGATCACCTGGTGGACCCTAAGGTTGGGAAAAAACACCCAGAAAAACAAACAATCAAAAACCCACCAAAAAAACCCAAAAAAAACCCAAAAAAGGCAATAGAGTCACAGCAGAGTAAATACTATGCAAAATGATAGCAAAGCCAGCCACTAAAAAAGCAAAACTTCACAGCCAGTCACCCTAATGCACAGGGAAAATTCAGATATAGATAAACAATTCACATTTCCAGGAACAGGGGTACGAGATTAGAACTGCATGTGAGGTATTCTCTCTGCTTCATGCTCTCTCTGCCTGTCTTAATACCTTGCTCAACTTTTTCTTACTCCCCATTTCAGACTTAACAGCTGGAAAATGTCATCAAAGAATGGCCTCCTCACTCCACTTTTTTAAGCCATCTGTCCCTCCTTGTTCAAATCCCTGCCTAATAACTTTATTTCTTAAAATTCCCAACAGCTGTAAGTGATTTTTAGAGCAATCTAAAATTCCTGCTTCCCCTGAGTCGCCTCAGGCACATTTTCAATTAGTAAAGACTGGATGGAAAATTTGGAACTAGAAATATCTTTACATTTAACCTGCACAGTGCTGAGCTTTCTGGCCACAGGTATGAGAGATGGAATCTGCATCATCCTTACTTGGCAGAGCACGTGTTTTCCTGACTATGTATGTTTTCCTGAGTGACAGGTTGTGAGGTACTTCTGTCAACCTGAATAGCGAGACCTGGGGAGGTAACTGAGTCTTGAGACAGAATATATCTGTTAATAAATATATCTCCACCTGCAGGCTCTGCCAGCTCTTCTTTGGCAGCAGAAAGTCTGTAACATACCTTCATTGTAAGTTTGATGCTCTGGTGCATCAGATGGTATATCAGAACATGGCATTTGCTTTGAGAGTAATTACTTCAGAATTCACAACTAGTGCTCCAAGTGTTTACTACAGACCACACACCCAAACTAATACACGCTGCATCTGACAAATGAAATGTTAACTTTTATTTCTTGCTTTGTGGTTCCAATTTATAGTTGCAGCGAGCCACCATGGAAAGCAAAACTAAAGTTACTGGTATGCAATATTTCTTGTACTGTCTCATTACACAGATGAAGGATCTGGATACACACTATATTCTTACACTCTACCATAGATTATTCATTCAAGTCTTGGTGCCTCAGCAGAAGTGGAGATACCGATAATTGGCAGAAATTCAAAGGAAATAGGGTGAATACTAGCACATGATAAACACAGGAAACACCATGTCTTACAAGACAGAAAAACAGCAGAAACTGCTTTCTCTGTCTTGCTCATTATTTTATTCCACCTTTTCCACTTCTTCCCCAAAACAAATAATACCTGCCTTCTAATTCTTCATGTGATCATCAAGATCACCCTTTTCTCAAATCCCTATAATTTTCTAACTTATCTTCCTTGGGATAGCATAACTTAACGTTTTATGACAGGGTATCGCGAATCGGTAAATGTAGAATATGCCTGGGGTGTTTAGCAAAGGTTTAGGACTTTTTCCAAAATGGTCAAACTATTTTTCATTAGTTGAGAATCAGCTCACAGTTGATGTCTGTAAACCTCAGATCAGGCTGAAGGTCAGCTGAGCTGAGTGTTAGAGTTTGGGCTGTTCATTTGGACTGAAGGATTTCCTTAACGCAAGGCATGATGGCGTATGCTGCTGGCAATCAGTCACATGGCTGTTCTAATCCAGTGCCACCTTTGAGGGACTACTGACTTTGAACTACTGCTGGTTCCAGATACACCAACTGACCTATGCTTAAGCCTGAGGTTTTAGGACCCAACTTGCCAAATAGCCATGTTGAACTGCAGATCCAGCAGGATCCAGTGAACTAACTGCAGAAGTAGCACCAGGTTGGCCTAAGGAGAGCATAGGTGAATGAGAATGGGATCCTCACAGGTCCAGAAGATGAAAATGAGTAAGAAATGAGCCCTTTCAATACACAGTTACCCTGGCTATTTGTTGGAGAAACTGTATCAAATCTTACCATTTGTATTGAGCTCATGGATGTTTGAGAAAGTGATGCAATAGACTGTAAAAAATCTCATTATTTGAAGGTAACCTTTTCCCTCCATATTCCCATCAATTTACCTCAGGTCCAGCTTCTCCTACACTCCCTCTAACACCAGGAGGCCCAATTGGCCCAAGTGGTCCAGGACTTCCGTCTTTGCCAGAAGGACCAACTGGACCTGGAGGACCCTAGAAAATATAAGAGAAAGAAGGAGTGTATTTTAGCATTTAATAACAAAGTTATACAAAACAGCCCTTTACAAGCAATATCTTTTCAGGAAGCAATCCAATTATTTGTGTCTATTACCAACTTTTAAAAATCACCCTTTTTCTTCTTCTCTAAAAGAAAGAAGGCAGTTTCAATGCTGTTGTTCTGAAGTCAATCACCTCAGCCAATATACTTTGGATCAGCTGTATATTTTTTCCTAAACCATTTAAGTGGGTTCAATTCCAGGTGCTACGCAAACTGGAGTAGCTGCTGTACGCCCACATGTATACAGGCTCAGAGATATACTGTCACTTGGGAACATCCAAGGGAGTCATATTTCTCCTTTACTTTTGGGTGAATGACATACACGGGGGTACGAAAGGCAGAGTAGCAATTAGCATATGTGGCATATGCAGCTGATGCATACGGCTTCGCATCAGCTGCAGCAAAAGTGTCTGTAAAAAGAGACTGTAGCGCTGTAGTTACTCTGAACTGACCTTTTTATCTAGCAATAAACTACACTTATGTCAAAGTTTTGCTATATTAAACAAGGTAATGTCTCTCAGCAAGATAGTAGGGTAATCAGGACATGATACTGAAATCAATGAAAGCAAGTGAAATAAAAGTGAAGCAGAAATAGAGATCTGATTGTGGAAAAAAAACAAGAGAGAAAAACCTTGAACCTGAACCATTATACTCACCCGAGGACCAAATGGGCCTGGAATGCCAGGACTGCCCTGTTCACCAATAGGACCCTAAACAGAAGAAATTATCGTATCATTGTGACATTTAAAGCATGTTCCTTTAGTTTTAAAGAATTAGTGTGTGATATACACAATTCTATATGAATAGGATTATAATATACATGAACAATGGGTAGTACCTTTCCCTCTTACGATTCATTTTCATTCTATTGTTCTCTTTTGTCACAGAGTAACAATTGTAATCACAATTAAGATAAATAGAATTTACTGGTGCTTGGCTATATATAAAGTTGTTTCTGCAGAAAAGCCTTGCTTTCATGACATTTAGAATCAGATTGGCTTACAAAAGAGTAACTGACGGTGCTATTATGACGTGGAAAGATGTTGGGTGTTGGGGTTTTTCATTGACTCTTCCTGCATGTTGAACCTTCCAGCTCTTGCACAGGATCAGTGAACAAATGTAAAAAAAAATAAATTAAGTTTTCCATGGCATTTCAATTGCCACTGAAATAATGAAGTTCTTGCAAATATTAGCAAGCGATACCATCACAATCCTCATGGGATTTTGCATTTGATTCCTTGACTGTAGAGAGTTCAAATGCTGGCAAAAACCATTTCACACTCTAATGGGCTTATCTGAAACTATCAACTTTTGTTATCGTCTTCTGCTGCCAGGTCGTAGACTGTCACTGCAGGACTGGCACAAATGGAACAAGAGTAGGACAACACATATCCTGCAAAGCACGGGTTACCTCATCATGCAATAGTGTTGTAAAATTGCATTAAAAATATTAGCAAGTACAGGCAGCCAGGCCACTCACAAACACCTTGCGGGAAAAAAAAAAAAAATAACTCGTTTGCTTTTTTTTCTATTTTAAATAACTATGTTCCTGATACATTATTTAACTATCAAGGAAATAAAATTATAGAAAAAACAGAACAACTTACAGGAGGACCAGGAAGACCCTGAAGGCCAGTGAAACCCCTGTGTCCTTTCTGGCCCCTATCGCCTCGATCTCCATTGTCACCTTTGTCACCACGAGGTCCTTGGGGACCCTGTAAATATCAGTGATGAAATGTAAAGTTCTGAACTGGAAAAAAAAAAAAAAACAACCTCAAAAAACCCTCATTTGCTTTTAGACACTGCATTCAGACCTCCTTCACTTCTAAAGCTAGAAAGAAGGTGACATTGGGGCAGCTCCAAGAAATCTTCATTTTTTACCAAAGAATTAGTAAATAATGACAGAAAACTGTGTAGTGCTGAATTATAGTTGTGGTAAATTTAGTCTATTTAGCTTCATAATACAGTCAAAAAACCCCTGTAATAATGATACTAAATAATTCATATAATGAATTCTTAAGATTTTTAAGAAATTTCTTTGCATTACTGGATATGGCAAATTATTTTCATAGATGAGACTGAAATATTGTGGATCTCTCACAGACTCATAATGATAAAACATATTTTCCGTATGAAATCCTCCATGTTGCATCTTTACCTCTCACAGCTCTTTTCACCTTCACTATGATTAAAGTACAACTGAAGTTACATTCCCTGACTACAGACAACAACTTTCAGGCTTCCCAGTACAAATAGCTTGGTTCTATTACTGCCACAATTTCATTCTTGGTATTTTTGGGAGTTTCAAACTTTTCATACTAATTCAAGAATCATTGGAAAAAATGGCTTCTGCTTTCAATTCTATATTTCTCAGCCCAAATTGCATGCTAAGTTTCTCAATGCCAGATTCCAGTTTATCAATGGCATCATTATCACTAACTACTCAATAAACTTTTCCTGTCTCTCATATGACATCAGCTTAGGGACAGGACAACATTCTTTTGAATTTCCCAAGTTTGCAATTAGTTTTTTGTTCCAAGCTTGGATTGTAAGAGAGTTATGTAACACAAAAGGATGGGTTTTGTTTGTTTTTCCATTTGGACTGAAGTCAGAATCTCTTGAGTTGAATAAGGCAGTTTCATGCGAACAGGTGATTTTGTTATATTTCTGCCATTTTTATCCAAAAATCTGCCTTTTTGTTCAGCATTCATTTCTTTACCCCTTATCTGAATTGTCAAACACAGACTCTAGCCATTTGCTAACTCGGGTCCTACCATCATCCAGACAGCAACACACTCCAAATAAAGAGGCTTCCAAAGCATTTGTTATTTCTCTGCAGAGTATTTTTAAAGAAAGTGTAGAAATACTAGTGTATTCAAACAGATTTGCACAGCTTTGCAGCTCAGAAGACTACCTGCATCCACTTGCAGTCAGAACACTAAAAGTTGAAGCCCTGTTCAGCATTCTAATTTGGGCTCAATTTCTCCGACGCTTTCCTGTAAAAAGCATCTCAGATAAAACCACAGTGACCATGGAGAACTTACAGGCAAACCTCTTTTTCCTGCACGACCTGGGGGACCCATCGGACCTCGAGAACCCTACAAAGATTGCATACAGAAGATATGTGAAGCAATGCACAAAAGCATATACAACAGTTTTTTGACAAACAAAGTATTTAAAAAAAAATAAGTCTCACTTACAGTTTCACCTCTTTGACCTGCATCTCCTGGAGGGCCAACAGGACCTGGAGTTCCTGGACCCCCTGGGGAACCTGGTAAGCCTGCAGGGCCAGGTTCACCACGATCACCCTGCAAAACATAATTTCAACATTATTTATCTAAAGAGGACTGGACTAGACCAAAGCAGCAGGACTCTAGAATTGCTAATCTATTTTCTAGCAATTACAATCTACAAAGATATTCCTTCTGTAAGAACTCAAGTCTGAGTTTGTGGAGGCAGGTGTTTTTAGCCAGGTTTCCTCAACTTTGAGAGGTGCTACTTATTGAAAGCTGTGATACACTTTCAGAACAAGTTCTCCATTCAAGTTAAGTGAATGAAGAGAAAATCTACAATAAGTCAATAATAAAAATGGAGATTTCCAGAAGTGACTTAAGAAACAATATATTCTTACACGTTCTCCAACAGCTCCATCTCGTCCAGGAGTACCATCATTACCAGCAGGTCCCTAGAGTTATGGAATAAAAATACAGCTATTGATTAGCTCTGTAATCTTGCATTTCTAGAAGAACTAGAAAGTTGTTCTCCACCTCTAACTTCAAGTTGAGGAGAATAACCACTGGTCTTTTTTTGCATGTTACGAGGCTCTAATACTTACTTCTGGACCAGCTTCACCTACAGGTCCAGTGGCACCTGACTGGCCAATAGGTCCTGGGGGACCTTTATCACCAGGTGGCCCCGTGGGACCTTGTTTTCCTGGTGTACCCTAAAAAAGATGAGAAATAGCATATCAAAATTTTAATTGCAAAACAAAGAAAGCACAAAAAACCTGCTGCCTGCAAAACACTAATCATTAATCCAGTCTGAAGTATCATCAACATTTGTAACTTCCAAAAACTGATAATTAATGAAAGTGTTCTGACAGATTTTGAATATATATTTAATCTACTGTGTATTTTTAAGCAGTTTAATTGTGTTAGTTGCTTTTGAATAGGCTTCTATTGACTAGAAGCTGCACTTGAAGTTAGTCTATCTAGTAGCAACTCCCTAAGCACACAGTCCCTTGATATATCAGTATGTCTGATGGCATTATCTGCAACAGGTAAGGTCTTTTTGACTCTGGAAAAACGTAATGCAGTTTGAAATAAGTAACATGATTTTTTTGTGTGTGTGTGTCTGTCTCAGCACCAACAAATCTCGTTAGCCTGGAATAATTTCTGGCCGACTTTACCTATAAATTGACTTTATGAATCCAGTGGCAATGGCAGATCCTCCATACCATCGCTTTACTAATACTCTATTTAATGACTTGATCTCCTGGATCATTAGGCTTTCCAATAAATATCTATAAATCCTACATGAAAACGAAGAGAGCACAAATGGCCATTTTGAAGACTGTAGTTCACTATTTATGAAATAGCAGTTACAGAGTATTTACTCACATTCAAGTGACCTTTGGGCACCTAAATGCAGAGTCAGGGGTTGTTTTTTCCAAGAATCTAGTTTTAAGTCAGGTAGGAACATTTGAGACAGAAGTCTTAATGCTATTACCCACTTACTCTTAATTCAGGTTCAGATCTTCCATTATGGCAGAAACAAAACCTCCCACCTCATGCATTTGCATGAGATTTAGTTATTTACTATTCCCTCTATATTCACTCCTGCAATTGGAGTTTTCCAACTTTCTCCTCGTGCCATGGGGTGCTATGCTCTCAATCCCACAAAGAGGATGAGAATGCCCAAACTGGTGGCATATTGACTTGGTCGTTACTTACTGCAGGACCCGGCAGCCCTGGCATGCCTCTTTCCCCTCGCTGTCCTGGCATACCAACAATACCTCTTTGACCAGTAGTTCCTGCTGGACCAGGGGGGCCATCAGGGCCCTGAAATCCACAAAGGATAAAACAATGTTACTATCATTTCAGTAGCAGTAAGTATAAGTAACAACAAGACCAAGCCTAGAGGTGGTCTAGGGAGAATTAGTAGCATCAACCAGGACATACCGGCTGCCCGTCTTCACCTGCGTCACCCTTGTCTCCAGGACCACCAGGAGGCCCAGCTGGTCCTCGATCTCCCACACGGCCATGAGAACCGGGATCACCACGAAGACCTGGGGGACCTTCTTTTCCTGGTTCACCAATAGGCCCAGCAGGCCCTGGAGCTCCCTAAGAAGATTAAAACACCTCATTACATTGGACCCTTTTCTGATCAGGACAATTAAATTCTAAGGACTGTGTTTTGATTAACTATAAATATGTATACTCTAAGGAAGGCCCAAAGTGTGAATGAGCTAAAAGCTATTATAATCTCATTTATGATCAAATAAATGAGATGAAATAAACATCTCATGAAATTACGTCCAAGCTCAACCCTCTCCCCCCCATAATTTGCAATTCCAAACTCCCTCCTTTAAAAGACACTCTTTTTTTTGTTTCTTTTTTTTTCCCCCTCTTTTTTTTTTTACCTCAGGTGTACAACTACTTCTAAAAAACTCAGCCTTGCCCATTCTTTCCAATATCATCAAGCTAAAGTCCATATTCAAACTTTTCATTCACATGGTACAAATTAGTGTTTTAATGGACCTTTGTTCATTTCTCAAATACTTTTAAAAGAGTTCACATGTATATTATGTTTTCCATAAACTTCACCTTTTGATACACTCGCAATGACTGCAAGTTATTTTTCTCATCAAAACATTAAAAGACATATGAAGAGAGTGACACAGTTCTCTGTGCAGAGTTGAATCCTCACTTGTTGATCCACAGCTAATTTTTTTTTTTAAGTCTTTCTGAAAATGTGTAGATATAAGAGATTTTGTGGTTTTGTTTTGGGGTTTTTTTTAATTTATTTTAATGGATCTTATGAGTAACTCCACCAATGAGATAGCCCAGCAGAGACCTCTTCCTTTTCCAAAAACTCTCCTAACTTCAGTCACCACTGAAGAGACAAAAAAGTTAAAAGTACGGGAAGATATAGGTTGTTGTTTTGTTCCTGTAAGCAAGTAAGTCATTAGAGCAGCTTGAACAGTTCAAAGCCTACTTACACAGTGAAAAGTCTTTCACTAACTTGGACACACTGACACTGGATCAAGCCCGAGACTAATGAGTTTTATTTAATGAAGTTGGATGTAAGCATGCAGCCACAGAAGTCAGTGCTGACAAGCTGTTCTCTTCTATAGCATCAGGCCATAAACACCACTTCACCTTTCCTGCTTTCTTTAGTCTTCAGGTTTTCAACAATCAGTTTATAAAACATACCTATTAGGAATATGACAATTGACTTACAGTAGGTCCTGGAGGCCCAACTCTTCCAGCAGATCCTGGGAATCCAGTAGCACCCTAAAAAACATTTTATTGCCAACTTTATTGAAAGAAATACAGCACTGGTTACCTCAAATGCTCTCAGCTGAATTAGTGAGCAAATGTTGTAATTACAGACTGTGAAAAACAAGCTGAGATGAGGAATGATACACACATTACATAAAATTTCAGTATTAGATTATCTGCAGTCAGGTCACAAAAAATAAAATCTACTTACAGGTGGACCCTGAGTTCCTCTACCACCTTTCAGACCGGGAACACCTGGAGGACCCTAAGAGGAAAGGAGAAAGAGAAGGGTAATAGTGAACACCCAGAACATTTTAAATAAACAAGATCAGCCTATGCCACTGGTTCTCTGATGATGTTATTTATACTTACTGGTGGACCAGGAGACCCAGCAAGACCCTGTGGCCCTGGAGATCCAGCATCTCCTTTCTGTCCAGGTTCTCCAGGTTCACCTTTCACACCTGGCTGACCATCAGGGCCCTATAAGAAATAATATTTAGAAGAGACATCAGGTCAGAGAATACCAAATCTTTCCAGCCTAACAAAGTCATTTTGCAGGGAATTTCCAGAAGGCAAAAAAAGAACAAATGAGCCCAGAAAACACTGCATTTGCTTAACGGTTCAGTTCAAGAGAAGCGTAACAGTTCAGCACAGTCTTTAGAAGATCACAGATGAGATTTTCTGAACAGTCTGTGAAGTCAGTATTTCCATTTAAAATATTTTCTTATCTAGCTCACATTTTTCTTTTCTTTAGATTTTCTATTTTCCTCAGCAGCTATGACATACCTAAAAGCAAAAGGGACTGAACAAACATTGTCTTTTCTAGTCTTTTTTTTTTTTCCCACCACCAAGGGAAGCAGGTGCCTGACCTTTTGTGAAAGGTCTAAAACAGAATATTTAGGCTGTGGGAAAGTTTAGGGTATTCACTGGAAAATTCACAAACCTTCCATTTGGTCCATCAACTCATTCCAGCCTTCACTACTCATGGAGCAAATCTTTGCTACCTTCAGTAGATGACACTTTATAACTTGCCTCATTTTAATCTCAAAGGAGCAACATAGCATATTCATGAAAATATGAAATCTGGTGAACAATTACACAATCTAATCAACAAAACCATTTTTCAACTATCTAGGGTATTTATTGGCTCTTTTCTTTACTTGATATACTGATGGGAAAAATAAACAGCTCTTTTTGCAACAAAAATGTGACTCACGTTCCAGAACACTGCAGTATTATTCATAATGAAGGAAACTAAGTATGTCAAAGCGTGACTAAAGGAAACTCATTAGTGTTACAAAACACATACCGGGGGACCAGCAAAACCAACAGCGCCAGTTGGGCCATTTTCTCCTCGGGAGCCCTGGTCAAAAAAATTTGAATAATTGTATTTAACAACTATCTTTCTATATACAGTATAATTTACAGTTAAATACACAAGAAAGGATGATAACTATTTACTGTTATAAGTGTGACTGTACTTTTGCTCTATTAATCAGAATAAAATTATCTTTTAATCACAAAATAAACGATGTTAACTATGATGTTAAGGTCTGCCATGTGCTCAAGACTATATTTAAACTTTCAGAATTTAGGGATGGAAGGCATGAGCAAGCACTAAAACCGCAGTAGGAGAAATTCTGCTCATAACCACTTCCAGAGATAGCACTATTAGCCAAAGAGCACACAGTTTATGCAACCTACCATTTCCAATCAGATAGACTGGGAAAAAAAACAGTAGTTCAAAGATGTATTCTTCTACAAGGTCAGAATGGGCTATGAGCTGCTTCAACTGAGCTTTCCACACAACATTTGTTTGGAACAGAAGGAGCTGAAGACTGCCAAGCTCCAGCACTCCCTAGAGGGGTGGAAGCTGTTCCAATTTATACTGGAGATAAGATTGTTCTGATTTATGACAGAGACATAATCAATTCCAAGCAGTATGAAGGATCTAGAAGGGCTGAGCCTCTAATTCCCTCAAAGTCAACCCTTAAAATCCTTAAAATGACAAATAGATGGAAGATGACAAGAGTTAACATAACTAGATGAACTAAGATATATCTCTGCGCTTTGTCCATCTAACTATTTGTATGTGTACAGTAGTATCTGGTATGGGCATGCTTTTAAAAACATTTAAACAATTGGAAGTGGTGGCATACTTTCAGGAGTGAGGTAAATGAGGGTAACTCTCTGTTAAGTTTGTCCTAAAACAAGTATAGGACAGAGGAACAAAATCTGCTAACGGTTTTGCAAGTTCACAACATCAAGACAGAACTACAGATTTTGGCTACAAAGGAAGGGGAAGAAAAAGAGGAAAACATATTGGTAAATGAGACAAATGCCTGGAGTTTGGATGAGTGTTAGACATTGTTAACTTGCACCAGGCAAAAGCCAAACATGTTTACTCACAGGGTTTCCACGGGAGCCAGGAGGACCAACTAGACCTCGAGGACCTGGTTCACCCTTAAAATGAAATTAAAGGTTATTATTTCCCAAGTAACTTATTTAACAAGTAGCAAAAGTGCCAATAAAGTGTGATATTAAGAAGGGAATGGAATAAAAATCTGTTTACCTTTTCACCAGTGGGACCTGCTGGACCCATTGGGCCTATTGGACCAGGGAGACCCTTTTGAACAAATTAAGATGAAAGGAAGTTAGAGAAGTGATGCTTCAAAACAGTTAGTTTAAAACTTCTCATATGTTACTATTTCCATATGCTTTTTCATTCCTTTAAATTCTTCTCCTTTATCTCTGAAAACTTGTTGGGTCTTCTTTATCTAAAATTGACTTGCATTTCCTCTCCCCCTGACCAAAATCCCGCATCTCAAAAGCCCTGCTTTCCTTCGTTCTCTCTTTCTTCACTAACTTCATCTTCTCCTTTATGCAGTGTTTGTGAATAAGGCCAATGATAAAAAAATGCCCTGGCTTTATTTTGCTCTCTCAGGAGGAAATTAAGTCCTTTTTCCCCACTTGCACAGAAACTCTCTTTCTTTTATGCTAGTATTTAACTGTTTAAATTAATTTTAAAGTGTCCATCATTACTTTTGAAGATGCATTTATATCTTGCAAACTCCTCAAAAGTGTCCTTTTTCTCTTCATGGGACAGTTGGGCAAATGGGTTGCAAATTCTCCATCCAAACCCATCAACTCCACAAAATGATCCCACAGCACTAACTATATTACCTTCTTGAATATTTAGATATCCCAATTACAATTCTCTTTCATTAGAAGCAGAGTACCACAAACTTGCACCAAGTTTGTCTTGAACAAAATTCCCCCTCCCACAAAAAAATTGCACCGGAACTTAGTTCAAACTGTAGAGAAACACACAAAAAAAGAAGGCATTAACAAAAGATACTGCAACGCCATCAATGCTCTAGCGGTAGGTAGCAGTGATATCTCCAGATACCTGGCTTTAGAACAAGGATGTACATTTAGCTCACCATTACTTTACTTGTTCATTAGTTACTGTAAGCTATAAACACACCTTACAACGACTAAGAACTGTTCTGTATCTTTGGATAATATCTGACTTATATAAGTAATTCCAGCTCATAACTGGTAATTTTAAGTTACTGCTTCTGTATACTAGGGTTTCTCCAAAACCCTTTTCCTCTTTAACTATAAATTTAGTCCAGGCAGGATCCTCATCTTTTGAATGTACCTCAGATTTCCAAATGCCTAGCAGCTAGTACTCCAACTGGTTTGCAAAACCCAAGAATCTCAGACATATGTGATTCATGTAACAAGTAACCCAAATAACTTCTGGGAAGAAAATATGGTCAGTGCATACACAGCAAACCCAGTGCATTTGGGATTATTGGACAGTTGGTCTATGCAGAAGAGTGTGTGCAACATGTTTCGAACATGTCTTGAGCAGACTAGCCGTGTTATTTATGCACAGGAGATGCAAAGCCTTCCAGAAGCATCGGCGACTTACTGCCCATATGGGGCTTAGTACATTTACAGGAATTTTCACCTGTGAAACACAGGACAGACTGTGGGCAACTCAATCCAAAAAATAAGCAGGCATCTGCCTTAGTCCAAGAGTCTGAGCTGAAAGGTCTGCTTTTTGGCATAATATTGGCATATTTTTACTACAGTTAGCTTAGCTGAATCCCAAATCAACACACTACTTCTGGGAATCCTTTCCATTGACATCTTAACTCTCATTATTCATGATACAAAACAGGGGCTTGGAACACAGACATCCCAAAACATTGTGCACAGCAGTCTTGAAAAACTTGAAAATTTGGAGGGTAGTGGTAACGAGAATGACTGTCAACCCATGATGTTGCCAAGTGAGTAGTGTTTAACTTTATGAGCTGAGTACCCCTAGCACAATAAACAATCTGGTGTGTGAAAAGTAGGTCTAAAAAGAGCAATAGATTTACTTACTCTTGCCCCGTCGTTGCCAGCTGTACCTTCAGCTCCTTTCTCACCGATGCCACCCTATGGAAAATACCCAGAAAGTCTCAGTTATGACACTGAATGCTGAGTAGTTCATACCCTGGAATAACTGCAGTATTAAGAGACAGGTGATTCTACTCAGGACAACGGAAATAAACAGACTTACTCTATCACCCTTGGGGCCAGGCGTTCCAGCGATCCCTCTTTCTCCAGGCATACCTTGAAGACCCGGCGGGCCTGGATCACCAGGTGTCCCACTAGGGCCTGGGCTTCCCTGAAGTGAATAAAGAACAAGTTGTTGTCTACTCATCCAAGAAGTGTCTTTGTCTCTAGGCTGCAGAACACACTGTGCCTGTGTCTCTGGGGTACAGTTTTAAGTGATAATTTTCTCTTAAGTTTGGACTTTATTCATGTCCAAATACTTTTCCCATTGTGTTACTCAGGAAGTTCAGCTGTAATATCGTAGTCCTTCCAAATACATTAGTATTTACTCAGTGCATACTGGGGATGAGAACAGGCAAAAAAAGAAGCTCAACCATCTTTCTACCTTGACGCCACATGGGTTTATTACACAAAGTAGCTACAGGTAGAAGTTGCCAGGGGTAGAGATACTTTATTTATTTATTCTTTGCTTCTCACAGCTCATGTCTATTACAGGTCCCACATTACTAGAGGCACTCCCTACTTGGGGTGACCTTCCTAGGCCTAATTAAATCAACTGCAGGTGAAAGAAAGGCATGCAGTTTTCAGCATTTTCTTTTAAACACTCAACCCTGCCAAGTGTCTTTGTGTAAACCGACATGGCTCTTAAAACATCGCTAGAGGGTTTTCTGCAGTTCAGAAATGGCTTTGCCCCAGTTCTACTGAGAAACACAAAAAACATTTTAAACCTCGGACCTATATAAATTAATACAAAATGTGATTTCTCAACATTTAAGTATCTTGCAAGTTATTAATATTGTTATACTGGAATAACTTGTATGTCATCCTAAAACCCTTATATAAACAAGATACCTTTCATGAAAAGATATCCCTTTTATAATAAAAAAGCTCTCTATGTTTGTGCAAATGACCAGAATTATATATTACATCACTGCAGCAACACAAGTGTCCACTCAGCTTACCTTTGGGCCATCAGGACCATGACCTCCAGCCATACCCTTTTCACCCTGGAGTCCTGATGCACCTGGTTCTCCCCTTTCCCCTGGATTGCCACGTTCACCCTACAAAATGGAAAATTATTACTTATTTAGAAGTCAGGGTACAGTTCTGGTAGACAAAATCCTAAATACATCATAAGTGCAGCACTGCTATTTGAACGAAGAGCCTGTGAACAAATTCTAGGATAACTGATCAAATAAAAACCAGCTTTGTGCTTTTATTGTTAAAGGTAGGGGGAATAGCATGTTGCTCAGCAAACTAAAAACTGTCATTTCACAGCTGTAAACCAAATCATTTAGCAGCTAGTACTCAACACCACTTTATGAGCTATGAAACCATTAACGGTGGTAGATTTTACAGAAACCATCTTAAAACGTATCCATGTTTACAAGAATTTGTTGGGAAAAAAGCCAAATATTCACTTTAGCTGTTAAAGTCCATATTACATATCAACTTTCAACCTCACAGAACTGTTATGAATGTTTAAACTCTGAAATAAAATACTTACCCTAGGGCCCAATGGACCAACAGCTCCAGGATCTCCAGGCACACCCTAAGCAGAAGAGAAATCACCATTAGAATGAAAGCATTATTCATAGCCTTATAGTTATGGAAATTAGAGAAAAACATTTACATTTCCAAAGCACTATGAATGTAGATGGCTAGTTCTGAATATTATCTGTCCATGACAAGAGGAGATAGTCCAATTCAGTCCAAGAAGATGGTCAGATTCTAGTAGTTATTTTATCCAAAAGCAGTTCTCAGACAGCTTGCAGACTACATCAGTACATATTTTGAAACAGAGTGGGAAAGAAAATTACAAAGAGAAGAAAAGGCAAAACTACTTTATGAAGTGAATTCTTGTTAAATTACACAGAAATTACCTGATCACCTGGCTTTCCTCCCTCACCTGGGGGACCTGGTGGCCCAGGCAAGCCCTGTAAAAAAGTAAATAAAATGGTCACATGATAGAAAGTTATGTAAATCCAGATTTAACTAAGACACCAAGAATATGAATGTAGTATTATACTCAGTACAAGAGTATGCCCTCAGAGATCCCCAAGCGAAATAGTTTCTTGAATATTGCACCAAAGTGTTTCCCCACCTCTAAATGAAATGGCAGCCCTTCTTTAACATTTGTAGGACATATGCATATCAGCCCTGAAAATAAAGTTCTTTATAAACAGAGGTTGATTTAACTTAATTAATACTTCATTATCAAAACAAGTCTTCTGCTCCATATTTGGAATATCTTTGGAAAAATCTCCAAATTAAAACTGAAAAACAACAGAAGTTTTCTCAAGGGATACAGAGCTGGTATTTAAGCCTTTGCCAGTTCAGTTTAGTGCACAGCTGATGTGAAAGCTAAATATCACTAAGTATTCTGAACATCATTGCCTTAGTTCTGAAGTTGTGTTTTGTTATACATCACTTGATTGAATTTCTCCAATTTAAGTTAAGACATGGCTGTTTATTTTTTTCTTTAAAAAAAAATGAATGCATGTACCTGAAACCCTGTAGGACCTGGAGGGCCTTGTTCTCCTCTTTCTCCTGCCAGGCCCTACACAAAAGAAAGTAGTAAGTATACAGCAGAGGAATATAGGCAAGCTCCACAATTTTTCTTCTCTCTGAATATGTATATTTTCAATTATGTATTTGTTTATTATAAATTTTTACTTGCCCCAGGCCAAGATACACCCTATCTAAAAGATGTAATAAGATGTATCTTATGTCTTTAAGATCCTCCCCCCCAAAATTCTGTGCTGACAGAACACTCAGTACCGTTGAAACCAAGGAAGCTAGGAAAATGAACTATGAGAAAATTTTGCTGCTTGCACTATTTTTTTGTAATGGTCAGTAAAAGGAATTAGACTACTAATATATATATTTTTCAATACAAAGCTTCCCATTTTTCTAGGAAAATTCTTTCTTTAAATGAACTTGAGATTTTTTGTTTGGAATCAGCAACTGGAATGAAGATAGGTAAAAATAGAAGCAGAAAGAGTAATGAATGGATGGAGGGACTGGCAGGCAGGCAGAGTGGTAAAAGTTGACTTACTGGTGGGCCAACAGGACCGGAAGGACCAACTTCACCATCTTTACCAGGGGCTCCCTAAATTAAAAGGAAGAAGTCTTGTATAGTGAACATATATAACAGAAAAGCATCGTTTTCTGTAATCATTGCAAATAACAGTCACACTCACTCTCTGTCCTGGGACACCTGCATTGCCTGCTTCTCCGGGTTTTCCAGGATCACCCTAATTTGCAGAAATAAAAATGACTGGTTTTAGATACTGTTTTCATCCATTAAAATATATGCAAATGTTTAAAGTTAAACAGATCTTGGGTACCGGGTGCCATACTCACACTACTACCCTTTGGCCCAGGAAGGCCCATGCTGCCTGGCTGACCTCTGATTCCTATTGAGCCTGCTGGACCTGGACGTCCATCTTCTCCAGGAGCACCCTACAGAGATAAAGCATTTTCCACATTAAATTATAAATATATTTATTCATACGAACCTATTTACCCCTGGAAAGTGTGTGTATATATAAAATATAACATTAACCTGGTTTAGTGCTACAGTTATCAGTCAAAATGTCCTTAAAGCAGAAAAGCTTTAGTCACACTGCTGGATTAAACAAATACTATGCAATTATTATCATTGAGCCATTATGTACAAATACTTTATTGTTTCCTTAAAGAGACAGTTAGAAAAGATATTTAGTTCAAAATGGTTTAAAAATATTGCAGCAGCTGCTAAACAGACACTGCTACACAGACAAAACTAAAGGAACACTATCTGCAATCTAAAGTGAACAGTTAGAAGATGAACCTTCAGAAATCAAGAAAACTCAAGTTAATAAAAGTAATTTCAATGAGTTGGGACCTTTGAATTACTGTGGCATTAACTAAAAGGACTAATTTTTGTGTCGCTTACCAAGGGGCCAAGTTTTCCTTCAGGGCCTTGAACACCTGGATTTCCTGTCAAACCCTAAAAACAGGAATAATATTGGTGTTAAGGTTGTGCATATAATTCTAGAACAACAGAGAAATGTAAATAAATCCAAAAGATATGCTCAGTTACTACTATAGTACAAACTTCTCTGTATCAAAGGTCTTCATCCTTGTCTTCACTTTACAGCTTCATCCCCCACTGTCTTTGATCTTCCCTTTTCCTATTCTCCCTTTTCTTGCTTTTACACCTCTTGAGCTTCTCACAGGCTCATCTTTATTTCTGCCAACATTACCCAGTGATCTACATTACATTTTACACTTGCTGCTCCCTTTCTCTCCTTTTGTGATATTCCAAATTCTTCTCAAATATTTTTCCTGAAAAAAATCTCTAGATGACATGCACCATTCAACTATGTAGGTTATCAATCACCAATTTAATGAAGGTTGGCCTTCAATTAATTTGGCCTTCAGTTCAAGTTATCTGTGGCAACTATGTGCTTTACAAGCACACTTCCTTCAGTTGCATTAGCTAGTCTCAATCAGGGCTATTTCTCCTTTTTTGAAGACAAATGGAACCTGTTGCTTCCCAACATCAGCAAGAAAAAAGACAGGTATTTTGGCCTTTACCCTTTAAGTAGCCCCACTGAAACAAGTCTGTCCAACAACTTCTGCTCGTAGTTCCTTACCCTTGCACCCGGGAGGCCAGGTTCACCAGGACGTCCAGGATCTCCCTGACCTCCTTTAGGACCAGAAGAACCTGCTGGACCACGCTCTCCTTGGGCACCCTAGAAAGATACCAATGGGCTATTAAGTTAACAGGTAGAACAGCAACAGTAAGAAATGGTTAAATAAAACAGGTATCTTCTATTAAGGACACATTTTTGCAAACAGAGTTCCAAATCATTAATACTTTTATTACTTTTTTCCCCAAATTATTGCTTAAAAGTTGTCTCTTCCATAAAGCAAATTTATATAAGAATTTTAGAATCGCTGTATTTTTACCAAGAAGTTAGGAATTTACAGAAACATTAGACAAATATATATGTGAGTCACTTCCCTGTGTTATAGCAGTTAGGAAAGCCAAAGACACATAAGCCCATCCATTCAAGGGACAAGTCTAGAAAAACTACACCACACACAAAGAAAAGGCCGTTTTTCAAATAGTTACCTACTATAGAGCAATACATAAAGCAATATAGTAGTAGAACAGGTCAACGTCTCTTATCTATTCACATTTCAGCATGAGGGAGCATTAAGTCAGGGACAAGCAAGCAAAGCTGAACATCACAGGAATTGAAAGTGACTTTTCCCAAAAAAATTTTGGTCTCAAAACATTCAGACCCCTTTTTGGCAGTTGTCAATTCCTTTTGATCCTGCTTCCAGTGATTTTGAAGGTCTGCCTATTTGCCCAGAAGCAGACATTTTTAATGGAACACTTTCTTTCTATGTATCTGTATGCATGAAAATTTAACAAATGACCCAATAAAAGATGGACACTTTAATTTCATTTACCTTTGGTCCAGGCAAGCCATCAGAACCTGGAAAACCACGGTTACCAGGAGCACCCTAGGAGAAGCCATAGATACAAGATGATTACCTTAATTTTTACATAACTTATTGCAAATAAAATACTAGATTTATCGTTTGGAGGTTCAGTTTATTTCCTTGGAACTTTCTTACTTCAATAGTTTAAACCTGGGGTTTTTACCACTTGGAGTGGTAAAAATATCAATGTTTCATTCATGCATGCTGAACAGCTCCTTCTGTGTGAACAGCCTCACTGAAAGCAAGATGACCATTTGTACAGGGTTAAGCAAAAAAATCTGCAGATTACCTCTTCATATCTCCATCATTTCTCCTACCACACTCTCCTGTGCACCGAATCCACAAATGAAAATACCCAGTGTAAAAAATACTACACAGTATTAAGTACTGTTAGGAAAATAAAGTTTGGCTACACCCACAACGAAGCTGTCAGAAAACTCATCGTTAGGTCAAGAGGTTTTTCAGCTTAGCAGTGCATCTCTCAAGATATTATTCCTTTGGATCGCTTACCCTCTCTCCAACAGGACCTGGTGGACCTACTGACCCTGGATCACCTCGAGGACCTCTTTTCCCTTCTTCACCTACAGGGCCAATGGGACCCTGGGGACCTTGTGGGCCCTAGTGAAAGTAAAATGTTTTTAAAAAAATCATTGTTAAGCTCACCACTTCTCAGGTATATTGAAACAGACTGTCTTCTAAACATCAAACATTTTTCCAAATAAAGGAGAAAAAAAATAGTTAGGTTTTGAATCAGTTAAAAAAATGCAGCTTTTCAGCATCCGCTTTTCTCTTTTACAATGTTTATAAGCTAATATTTCAGTAAGAAGTGCACTATGAATAAACTAATTCTGCAGTTCGGCTGTACAGTGCTTCTTATAATCACCTATTTGCTCAGAGACAATAAATTGTATTTATTATTATCAATTGGACAAGCTGCAAAGGATTCAAAATTCAGTGAGACTCTAGTAGAAATTCTCAAAGGAGAATACATTCAGTGGTAAGGAAACCATTACTTCATCTGTACATTTTTGTCAGTTATTACATGATCATTTAACCAGTGAGAAAGAAAAACTAGAGGGTTGACAAGTCAAACTGACTCCAATTCTGCAGAATCACTTTCCTTCCAAAATTCACATGGTTACAGCATAGAATTAGCCATGTTCTCAAATTATCTTTCACAAATATTAGCTGTGGGCTAAACAGCTATTCATACCATAAATGTGTAAAGACTTACATTATTTTAATGTATAAATAAAATATAATTAATACATACATAACTGCATAAGTATAAAATGCATTAAACGTAAGTTTAAAATAAAAAGGACTTTTTTATTATGATTAGCACATATCCATTTCATATGAGATGAAGAAATTAGAATACACTCATTCTGTGTGCTACAGAAACCTCAGTAGACACACTAATTGGTTTTTCCATCCTTGAGTCCTATAAGGCCTATATTGGGTAGGTGATTTATAACATCAAAGGACCTGCTTCGCCATTCATTGTTAGTACTGTCTAGCCAGGTTCACTATCATTTGTCTTCCACAATAATTACTCTCATGATTATGAGCATCAGAAGCGTCTTGAAAGTTTTAAGAATCTATTCAAAATACTCATACAAGCCTTTGTGATTCCTTTTCATCTTACAAAGCATATGGAGACTTACAGGTTCACCTTTCGGTCCTGCTTCTCCCTTGAAACCTGGGACACCAGGGTCTCCCTGAAAACAAACACATGAATAACAACCATAAGGTTAAAACTCTGCATAAATCATTTGACCATTTTGTATTATGCTATGAAACAGAAAAACATTTCCTAGTTTTGTAACTAGTTGTAGGCAATGTAATAGGATGCTTATAGAATGGTTTGTCTTTCCCCTTAGTGTGCTTGTTTATGATGATGTTATCAAGACAAAAACCTAAACGAGACGATTTTGGGAGATAACTGTTACTACTTGTCCAAGTTTATATAGACACTCTTCCTTCTTAGACCTTTAAGAAAGCAAAACCAGTATTTTGGACACACAGAAAATTCACAAGATCCGAGTCTCACCGTACTCGCTAGCATGCTATTAATTTATTTAAAGGAACTCCACTGCTAATCACTGTTTTCGTTTCATAGAGTGACACATTTGCAAGACATTACTATTTCCACAGAGACAAAGACATCGTTACCGGCTGGCCTCGAATACCAGGTGGGCCAGTACTGCCTTGTGGTCCTGGGGAACCAGGTGGACCTGATAAACCAGGGGGGCCTCCAGTGCCTGGAGATCCCTACAAATAGAAAGAACAGCAAGCACAGTAAGGAAACATAATAAAAATAAGGAAATAAAATAAATTCACTTACACAATTTCTTCAACAGGTGATATGATTACTTACAGTAGGGCCCTTAGCACCTGGGGAACCATCTGTCCCTTCGGTACCCTAAAGATAATGTACCAATCATTAAAATTAATTTTAATGAGGAGGGTATCAATGACAAAAGCAGAAGATGATAGTTATTTTATCCCCTTTACAAGACCAGGCAATAAAGGCTATTAAATAAATACAGCAACATATGATCTACTTGTGCAAATGCTAGAATGGGTAACCAAGCATGCAAGTTAATGTGATTTTTAATCTTTAAGATCTTACGTTTAAGCTTAAGCTTTAAAGTACTTGTAGGATTGAGACTGTATCAAGCTGTGTAACTTCCAGTTTTCCAAGTTGTTTTAATTAATTAATGATAAGTTATTTTCAACAAAATAAGCACTAAACAAATGAATGAGACCTTTCCTTTCCTGGGAAAAAAAGTCATTTGAGCAAAACTCAGTGTCTATCAAGTGGGGTATTAAAATTCCCTATAAACAGGCAACATGTGCAAGCCGAGCACTGAGGAACTCAATTTAACGTACTTACAGGGAGACCTTGTGATCCAGCTGGGCCCTGTGGACCTGTTTCACCTCTTTGTCCTTGAGGACCTTCAGGACCACGAGGACCTGTTGGACCTGCTTCACCCTAAGATTTCACATGAGAAAACAACTGGAGATTATTTCGCTCTAAAAAGTAGCACTACAAAGTAACTAAGGAGGAATACTGAGTTTATAAGAGAAAAACAATTCAGGTTTTGAAATAGTTTATTATCCTTAAAATACATTTTTGCTTCCCTAATTCTGCTTCTACTACTTCTTTGTGAATGTAAACTTTAAAAGTACAAACAGAATTTTTCCTCTATGTATACAAGGAAACTTTCTACAGAGAAGCAGCATTATATCCACTGGCCCAAATCAGATCAAATATTTTAGATAGACGTCTCTCTCTAAAATCCCAGTATGTATCTGTAATTTGACAGCTTTCTTTTAGCTTCGTTAACAGCTAAGGCTTAAGATTTAGAAATGATAACACATCCGGGTTTTTTTTGCACAGTACAGATTAACTCCCTGTTGCAGCACTACATCAAATATAAAATCCCTGTAAGATTGGACTGGATGCTCCAATAAAGAAATTCCTCCTGGCATCTCCTTTGAATTTTATCTTCATATGGGAAATTTGCCTTTTGGAACTCATGGCTGTCAATATCACGTCTTCATAACTGAAGTCCAAATCTTCATTGTATAGTCTGCTTAGCTTTTATGAGTGCAAGGCAGCTATCCCAATTTTACATCATCTGATGATCAAACTTGAAGGTAGCTCCTCCTTTTCAAAAGCTTTCATTGATTCATCATGTGACAGCTTCTCCAAACATTTATTTAGATATTAATTAGTGCTTCGCCATACCAAAACATTTTATGACATGCACTAAGAGGTCTATCATTTAATTGTACACATTATGTTAATACTCTTATTAAGACTTGTTTCCAAAAAACTGTTTCGTGAATGTTGCCAGCTTCACAACAACACAAAACATCTGCTGAACTTGGCTACCTGACTAATTGAGAGTTTCTTCTTGTATAATTTTTTCCTATCAAGTTTTAGGAGTATAAAGGAACAAAGAGGAACAACTGGGTAGAGGGCAAGTATAAGAAGTATAAGGAAGCTGTTGTCTTTTCTATCTTTGCAGACATATTCTTAAGGCTAGGAAAACAAAATTGAGCACTTTCTTGAAAAACGAGAGAGGGAAGTCCCACAAAGACAGCGCCGCAGCCAGTGAAAATTTTCCATTTCAGCTCAGTCACACAGAGCCACAAAAGATGGTAATCATCATTTGCTCTATTGTGATGAACTGCGGTACATCTCTATTGGGGTTCAGGCATTTGCCTTACCAGTCTAGGTCATCTCAAGAAGTGTTCTCAGCCAAAACTGGAAGTTTCAGCACTAGAAGGTACTGCTTCCATACTGTCTTAGACTAGTCCTCGCAACTTAACTTGTAATAATGCATCTTGTTATTCTTTGAATATACTGGACAATATTCCTGAGGCACAGCATGACAGTCATCTTATAATCACCCCTTAGCTCAAGCAAAAGTGAAAGCGAAGAAAGTATCCTAACTGTAGTGAATTGCAATTGCTTCATTTGGCTTCTGATTTCTACCTTCTGTCTCAAGGTCTTGACTAAGACTGGTTTCACAGCAACTCTTAGGGACCTGTATACATGTCAGTCTGAACTCTGTGTAGTCTGGTACATATTTTTTAACTGTATGTTGTTAGATGTATTAAAAAGACATTTTTATTTTATTTTTTACCTTTACACCAGGAGCACCTGGAAAACCTGGAGAACCAGTTATGCCAAGTGGGCCCTATAAAAGACAGACACACAAAGCTGTAATTCTGCAGTTTAGATCACAGAGATCAGTATTTAATCACTGGGTAAATATGGTTCTGAGATTAAATGTATTTTTTAGTCAGAAAATACTTGTTCATAACAAAACCAAAATAACTAAAAATATCATTTTTTCTAAGGGATACACATACATTTTATGGAATTGTGGTGCAGTATTTTAATAATGCATTTACTGATTTTAGCAAAGTTACAGCTCTTGATTCAGCTATTAATGCACAAATTGCAATGTACACAGTTGACAACTATTAGAGCAATTAGTATGGTATTATATAGTATTCATTACCATACTATAGTATTATAGTATGGTAATGAAATATCAGATATTTATTAAGCGATCACAATTTGTCCTACAGAACGTAGCAAAGGAGAGTTTCAATTCTTTTAAACTTAAAATAGTAATCTAGAAAAAAAGAGAAATACAAGCCACATCTACATTGAAACAATTGGGTTGCTAGACAAGATTTTTAAGGTAAGCAAGATGCCAAGTGAAAATATAATTAAAGGCTATGCAACTACATGCCCTGCTTCCTACTCTTCTGCCCCCTTGAGATCCCCAAATTCACAGCCAAATTCATTTGCAAGCTTTGAAACACAGATTTTGTATCAAATTTTCAAGGCTGTATAGACAAAGACGTACAGCAGAGACAGTTTACTGTTTGGATCTTTGTTCAGAGAGAGGCAGGTATTTCTGGAAAAGGAAGTGGAGGAAAGGCTGGGTTATGCCACGCCGTGAAACACAATGCTGTGCAGAAGTACATCTTCAGCTCCCAAAACCAGTATCGCTCTTCCCAAATAGCATTATATCTTGAGATAGTCGATGCTGTATCTAAGAAGGGCTGACAGCTTGAGCAGACTGTAGTATTGATGTGGCTACACTATTTCTGTTTCTAGAGCCAAATTCTTGGTGCGTTGCGCTGCAGAGTGTAGGCGCACCTCATGTGGCTGTGAGGACATGAAGTTTGGGCAGGGATGCAAACAGCTGGGGCTGCATTACATGGCAGACTGTCCGAACTCACTACAAAGCAAACTTCAAATGTATACACTTGAATATACCTGCATGGTATGACTCAAACCTTGTTTTGCTAAACAGAAAGACTTCCAATTAAGGGCTTTAGAGTACATTTGTAAATTGTTTCATAATGCCTCTTGTGCTGAACAAGACATTCAACAGAAGACCTTTCTACTGTATTATAAACTCTCTGGATGGCGGCACGCAGTGGTTATAAATATTCACTACAATGCTGTTCCCAGATGATTCCTCTCTCTCTTTTCCTGAGTTTCTCTCTTTTTGTAAAATATGACGCATACTCTGAAAAAATGTTCTGTGTAATAAAGCTCTGCTGACAAACTTAATAAGAACAATCTGTCCCACTGAGCATTAATTACAGACAATATTTCTGCCATGACCTTGCACTAGATTTCTACAGAACCGATGTAACAGCTCACTAAGTATATTTTTGAAAACCTGTGTCACAAATTGGATCACAAATACATGTCTGCCAAATCTCTCTCGATGCAGGAAGAATTCCAGAACTATGGTGTACCACTGCACTGACCCAAATAACAGTGCATTTCATTAACACTTCCTCCAATGAGAAACATATGCATGAAGTACCAGTATCTCCCTTGTGACACTACATGGGATTTTACCAAAAGTGTTAGCCAACCAATTATCATGTCCAGTGAAGCTGAGCTCATATTTTATGCCAAAGAAAAACGTCAAGCTTCACGCAGAATTTCATAGCTTGGGACCCAGCTTTTTTTAACTTTGTAATTTGTTTTCCATACTCAAAAATCTTTTTATTGTTTGAAAGTTTCTTCCAACAAGTCACCCTTCTTTCATGATATACTAAATTATTGAGTTTTGCCGCTTTTAGACACTTACACTCATTTTTTGAGCTTCTAGTACAGTTAATTATTTCTTAATGAAGTTTTTAAGAAAACAGTCTGTTCATTAAGATGACACAGGTAAATTAATTTTTCTCAGGACATATCACTATTAAATAAAGAATATGCACAGAATGAAATTTTAATTGCAGGCAGGTGTGTTTTGGGGTTTTGAGGGGGGTTTTTTTCGTGTGGTGGTTTTGGGGTAGGGGGGGGTCTGGGTTTTTTTTGTTGTTTGGTTGTTTTTTTTTTAATTTGAACATCATGAAGTGGTAAAGGCTCAGGTTGGCTACATCAACGGGCACAAACTGTCAACCACGTCCTAGAAGTAATGCTTTCAAAAAAAGCAAACAAAAAAGAATACCACACTTTTAAACTGGAAGCCGGCCTTGCACAAATAGTATGAAGTCATCATAAGCTTTCATTTGCAAAAGCAACACATAATTAACTGTACGTATGTGAATAATCCCACTGGCTTCCTAATACTCATGTGAATTCACTCAAGTGCATTTGGCAAATGCACTGTGAGATTGGATTGCAGGATTGAAACCATCACCCTTTGATACACCAACATCCACAGTTTAAACCGCCACAGTCATCTTCAGCCTTGTTGCAATCATGTGAGAACTTCTACAGTCACACATACCAGGCTTTCTCAGTTTGGCAGATGTTCACACACAGGCTTCTGGTTCTTCAGTTCAATATGTGACTGTCTATAATTAAAAGGCTATCTTTTACATGTTTTGTAATGGATCAATTGCAGGTAGCAAGTTCTGCTATCGGTGAGTAGCATTCTTGCTGAGAATGGGTACAACTCATTTGCCAACTTTGTATGTGAAGAAAGATAATATGCAATTATAAACTGTTTTATATTACCGTGCATATCTTTAAGACACTTATCTCCCTACAATATGGATCCCACTTCATAAAAGCAGCAAAGCATCACCTCTCCAGGGCAGAGGCCCCTCCTCTGCAAATTAAAACCTTTAGATGAAGCAAACTACAGAGTATCATTTCTCAGAGGACAGCACTAAAGCTAAATTGAGTAGAACTAGGAATCACTTGCAGATAATTCCAGGTGCGCTTAACTGTTACCAGCAACTGCCAACAATTTTTTTGTACTTCTTTTGGTAGTGTCAGAAGGCAAGTGGGAAATATCAGGTGAAAAAAATAGGTGATTAAGAAAGAAAGTTACCATTGGCCCTGGCTTCCCAGGCATACCATGCTGGCCACGTCCACCCTAAACATGAAAATAGACAAGATAGCATATTTAGAAGTACTCTAACTAATTTTTTAATTTATTTATTGTTAGCATTTGTGATAACAGCCATACATACTAAAGCAATCAAAGAAATGCTGGATTGCAGAGCCCTCCAAACACTGGCATGGAAAACTTCTGGAAGAAATAATGCTCTTCTTCAAGTTAATGGATTTCTCTATTTTCAGAGAGGCCATTATTTTGACAGTGTCATTGTATGGAGCACAGAACATAAATAGATCACATGCATAGAAGTCATAGGGAGAAATGCCAGAAAAAACAATACTTGACACTGGACGTAAAGCAACAGAAAGAGATTTCTACTCAAATATGATCTCATGTCAAGGCTAATCCCTCTTTTTGCTGAGAAGCAAAATATTTTTTAAGATGACAGCTTTATTACCTGGAATTAAATTATAAGACTTAATTTAAATTGAAAGTCTAAACTTTCATTTTAAACTTTTTTCCAGACAAAAGCAATACATATTCTTTCTAGTTCAGTAATTTTTGGTGAAAACAGCCTCTCAAGAGAAATTTCACAGAAACAAAAATGTTATTTTTGTATCACAGAAGAAAGTGTTGTGAGGGTATTTGGCCTCATGGGCCGCTCTGCTATGAGAAATTACCATACAGCTAGCATCCTCCTTTTAAAACTGTCTTTGACTTTTGAAATTTATAGTAAAGGTCTCATCCCACAAAACTGCTTAGCCCTAACTTTCTTAAGCTACAGCAGAACTCACCATGGAAGTGACTAGCAGTCACATGAATAAACACTTTCAGGCTCAGGGATTTAAATTTAAGTAAAACAAGGGAAGAATTACAAGGAGAAAGAAGGAAGATCCTACTTACAGGGGCACCCTGTGGTCCAATTCGACCTCTTTCTCCTGGCATTCCTCTAGGTCCCTTGAAGAGAGAACAAAAAGTGCATTATTTAGGAGCTCATAATGGCAGAATAACAAAAAGGGGAAAACATAGTTCACTTGATTTTTCCCCCCATAGTGGAGAGAACACATGCCACCCCCTCTTTTTTTTCCCCCTTCTTTTTCTTTGCTTTTTACTTTTTTTTTTTTTAAAACATACTTGACTTTTCCTTTGTTTCAAATAAGTTTTGCACTGCATCGCTCTTCAGCGATTTTCTGCTCAGTCTTCTTTATTTGCTTTTAACAAGAACATGATTAGGTTCACTGAGACTACAAACATGATCAGGACAGATGATGAGAACAACAGTTACAGAACCAAGGTTTTTTTTTTTCCTTCTGCAGGTGTAGCTTATCTTGTCCTATAGCAGGAAAGAAGTAGCAGCTTACATAAATCCTTGCAGCCTCACAGGCTTGTCCAGTGGAAATTTAATA
>NW_008824235.1:327080-380792 GCF_000699105.1 Pygoscelis adeliae | reverse complement strand
CTGTTCCAACAGTATTTCCAGTTTTAAACACGTTAGTATAAATTCTGTATATACTTACCAGGGTCAATAATGAAATCTCATTTACTACGTCTCATTCACAAACCAGGTTCCACTTCAGGGATATTACATTCTGCATGACACAAGACAGTGCTTCGCAGAGAGATGTCATTATCTGATATCAGAAAGGTGCTTTACTTCCAGAAGCACTGCTGAGAGTCGATTTTTGGCATGTTACACTGCTCACAAGTATTCAGTTGTCCAAAACCACATCTGAGTGAAAACTACTCTGAGAAAAAGTTTCTCCGTTTCACTTCCATGTCATGCATGCTTATCCTCGCCATAACCTCCAAAATCCTCTGTCCATGGTTTTCTTAGCTAGTGCATTTCTGACCTAGTTTATTCCATTTCTATCTCAGAGCAACCTAAACCAGTTTTTCTCATGTTGAAATCACTCCATATGAAGCATCAACATCTAAAAAAAAATTTAGTCACCCTACACTTAAATGAGTAGGTAGACAATCACAAAACCTACATTCAGGTTTCTGTTGAGCCTTCTGATTTACCGTTATTATCTATGGCTGTGAATTGCGAAGAACAACAGCTTATAGTGGACCAAATTTACTGTTAGTGTAATTGAAAACAAAGCCTTAATTAAGAGAAAGTTCAACTTCATGACATCAAGTACAGATATCAAAACCTTAAAATTCCTATTGGCAATAGCATTTACAATCTTAAAGCCACTTCTGTAATATCCAATGCACATGACACTCACTAGAGGTCCCGTTGCACCCATGGCACCTGTTGGTCCGGATTCGCCCTAGAAATGGAAATGAAATGACACAATTAGAGGAAGCGGGTTAGAGGAAAATGGAGTTACATGTTTCCTCCCTGTCCTCTGTAGTTATGTTAGACCTAAGAGGCAGATTTGCAGTCACCTGTGTGCATCAAGGGCACTGTTTCCCGTGCTGACGGGAAATGCCATATTTACGTATCTCAGTGAAGCAGATTTAACTCCTACCTGTTCTAGCTAACAGCCCACACCACCTGCTGCACTGTTTCTACCAAGTCTCCTTGGTAGCAGTTACCACTGCTTTGAGCTGAAGTTGTAAGTGTGCTGCAGTACCAGTAAGGGTCAAAAATTCTAAGAGAATAAAATTGTTAGGTGAAAAATAGTCAGTTTGATATTTGAGTCTCTCTCCTCTCCAACGCCTGTTTCTTTTAAGCCAATCTCTAGCACCGTAATCAAAAGAGGATAGTCAGGTTTTAGTTATGCATTGCTATTTATATTATATTATATTATATTACATTAAAAATGTTGGAAAACTGTTTTTCCTCTCTCAGCTTGGTCACATAAAGCCAACAAGAACCACAAACTGGCCAAGTGGAAAATTGCAAGATGTGCACGGGCTCTTTGTTAACAGACTTTGTTGTCTTCGGTATTACATAGGTGTCACAGACAGACCACAGTCAATTCACCTAGTGATACCTTACAGGCCTAAAACTAAGCCCCAGCTGAAATCGTCACTGGCACTATTGAACTCTCTTCCTGTATAAAGCCCAGACTTGTCATTGTATAGCAGTTCATGTGGATCAAACACATGGTAAAAATGGACAATTCCACATAGCCTCTCCACTCCGTACAAGTAGCACTGACAGGAGAGGGTGCAAAGCTGTGTTCGAAAGATCTACTATCTTTCATTATTTTGGCATTATAGAAAACATGCTTATGCATTTAGTTCTTTGGGCCATGAAAATACCTTTGCTCCAGCTGCTCCAATTTCACCTTTTGGACCATCAAGCCCTTTCAATCCCTGTAAGAGTTACAAAAATATGGAGGAATTATACGTATATATGTACACACACAGAGCATTCCTACTATTACTGTTAAAATAACTCTATACTGAAGTGTTAAGAATGGATCTGAGGTGGCAAGAGCAAGAAAGGAAAAAAAATAAAGAAGAAAAAACCCAGATGGAATAAAGTTTTTAAACATTTCCTAAATGGAAACCATTTGTACAAGGTACATTTCCTTGGATTTGGTTTCCTTTTTAAAACAAGAACGTTTAAAAAAAAATCCTAAAACAACAAGAAGGAGGCTCTATTTATTCCTCCCCGAAGTAAAATTCTGGCCAGAAAACTTGGTAATTTGTAATCACGCCATGTTGCAAACATATCTACCTCTCAAGTTCCCCACCCTAATGCAAGACTTGCCAACAAAGCAAGAGAACTGTCAGGTTTGTGCCTCCTGAAGCTTGGCAGGGCTCATGAAAGCTCCTTCCAGATTCCCAGATCATTTGAAAATAGAGTGAAGAAAGCACTAGAGAATATAATACAGAGGTCAGCTTAAAGGGGAATAGTGTTGATTTTCTGCAAGGCCCTCTCTCTCAAATAACAGTGATTCTACTGCAATTGGCAGGACTAAAAGTGTAGTCAAATTCACCACTAATACAAAAGAAGTTGAGTATCTTTATACTGAAACTGCCTGGAAACATCATCTATAAGGACCAGGAAAATCTTCTTTCTTACCCTGTGGCCCTTGAGACCTGGGAGACCAGGAGCACCAGGAAAGCCTCGAGGCCCCTAAGTAGGAAAAAGAAAAAAACAAATAAAATCCTTACTTCTGCAGATAAACCTAGCGATAATGCTGCTAACAGGGAAGAGGGTAACAGCATTAATACTAATCCTCTTAACACTCCTTCACCTTGGTGACATAATATAGTGAGCAGGTCACAGATGATACAGCATAACATGCTATGAAGTTAGACAGTCTCAGCATTATGTACATTGTCACTGTTATTAAAAGCTTTATTGTTTACATCGGTGTATGATGAAGCCTCAAACAGAAGTAATGACTAGTGGTAGATCAAGTTTTGAAGCTTAATGTGAAGAAACTTTAACTAAACAGAGATCGAAACTCAGAGCTATCATTCAAAATAAAACAGCAACTGAGACCAAACTGCAAATTGTACATGCTCCTTCAGAATATGTCAGTCAAGCAGCATGATAAGCAACTGCTATTAAAACACATTTAACAATTAAACCAAAGTTGCTTTGCACTTAGTTTCATACCAAGTTTCCCGATTTCTCTTTCAGGAAAGACTAAGTAATGGAAGGGAGCTAGGTGCCTCGTGTTAGAATATTGGTCACATGAAGTTATAATGGAAATCACATTAACACCTTCATACTCTCAGATAACAACAATTCAGCAAACTGTTTAAACGTATCATTTCTTCCTTTATGGTACCTCTGAACCAAAGTTCTCAAAAAGGTTACAGTTCATACCTTTCGGCATAGCAAAAAAATCATGAAGATATATTATAGAAAACGAAGCATCACAAAGCAACACTGATATTCAGAGAAGCGAAAAAGAACATCTGAGGTCTCAGCATTAGAGAGGAGAACTTCACATATAGACAAGCTATCTCCTTGCTAGCATCAAGGAACGTAAGAAAGGTCTTTGTCTTCCAATAGCCAATTATATGGATAATGTTTGATCATAAAGTTCAGTGGGGAATTACTCCAGAGTTTGTGGACTCCTAAAGGGAAAATTACTTTATAAAGGTATGAAATTTCTGAAATGCATATATTAGGTTACTTGAAATGATTTATACTCAATGAGTTTCTCAGTGAAGGATAATCTCTGTTGTCATACAAGGTCTTGCATTTAAATTCAATATTGTACAAATTATGCTTGTTTAGACTGAATGTAGCCTATAAAAACTACTCATTTGGTCTGTGCTCAGTGGTATATGTATATCAGCTTATACAACCAGGGCAATGAAATGATGAGGCACATACATGGGACAAGTCACATGGCAAGAAGGCAAATCATGTACAAGGGGAAACAGCCATCGGGTATCTCCGTAGCAGTCTATGGGCCTTGTCATTGATCAAGACACAGCACACTTCTCCGATAAACTATCAGGGTATTCTTTACATGGTGTTCTCTAATGGTGTTCTCTACAGTGCTATGCAATTGCAGCAAACTCTTAATGAGATTTTGTGTGTGTGTGTGCAGTTGCAGTACTCCTTTTCTTCATTAGAAAGCCTTCTAAAAGATGATTTTGTTGAGCAAAACAGCTTGATCTGAACAGAACAATACTCCACAGACTACATTTGCCCCAAGCAGTTTACAAAACATTGTCTTTGATCCATAAAACTTAGGAGGAAAGCTTAGGAAACAACACTGCCTTGTTAAAAAAATCATTTCTCTCTCCAAGAGATCGTATCTCCAGTTGCTAACAAAATTGTCAGGCAGGAACTGGACGCTTAAAAAGAAAAGGAGGCAGCTTGAGAGATGATGTGTATCAGGTGGCTTCAGTTCTGGGATTTATCTGTCCCCTTTTCAGCCATACTACAGCTCCCTTCCAGGTACAGAAACTTGACTAATGAAGGTGGAACTCTTAATATGGGCCAAAATTACATAAGATGATAACATTATGTCATTTTATCATCCGATATACCTGTTTTCTTTTATTTCTCGAGTCAAACCATGACAAGTGTTCTCTGCAGTACAAGTATGTATTATTTAGAAATCTTTTAGTCACATTTGCGTATTGAAAACATATATAAAAATGAATTATATACATCTATGATACAATCCCCTCTTCCCCTGCCCTCAGACTGACTGTTATAAAGGTAAACAGTGCCACCCCAACTTGACATCATTTTATAGTCTCTGAGCACTTCCTGCACATGATTGTGAATCATCATGTGAACTACTGGGAAATGGAGTACAACTTGTATGTACTGTCATCTGCTTTATGCATATTTCGTCTATGAAACAGTTGAAACGTGCACCCGTGAAATTACTCTCAGGATTAACTCAAGGACTTTTGAATCACCTGTTCGGTTCTGAGCTATCACACTGATCTGGATCATTAGAGTAAGCTAACACAAGTACTTCCGAAATTGAATGGCAGAGCTTTGCACTCATTATTAAAGAGAGAGTGATGACATAAGTATGATTATTTTGCTAAAATGTAAATAATCGTGCTCTTACTGGAGATCCTGGAAATCCAGGCTCACCGGATTGTCCTGGTCTACCAGGCTCACCCTAAGGAAAGAAAAAAAAAAAGGAACACATGAAAATAGCAAATGTGAAAATTAACTTCTCTTATCATTCTTCCATTCAAACAAATGAGGACATTCATATCAGTATTATATATCTTCTCTTTACTGCAACAATTTCAGTGATATAAATCAACCGCACACATGACTAGCAATGTGCATTAGACACATTAACGTAAAAAAGGTTCTTAACAAAGAACTGCGGGAACTGAAGACCGAGTCCAAAATGCACCTCAGCATCACAAGATGGCGCTGCAACGTAGTTTTCCTGTGAATTAATGAGGCAACCTTTTGTCATCCTCACGCAGAGTCAAATTACTTTAATTATTCAAAAGTCCTCCAGAGTCACAACAAAACATTCCTTTATATGCATCAGTAAGTTCAAATACATCCAGGACTCTGGGCTGCAGGAATATGAAAGGCTTCAGAAAAAATAGTTTCTGGACAGAGAGAAGGTAAAGTGCTTCACAAATGCAATTGAAGAAACCCATACATACATTGGAAGTAGAGGAAGTTCTTAGAGCAGTATCAAGATTTGGCTTCACTGCACTGAGAGTTAACTGTTTCCAAAGATTCTTATAACTCTTCGTACAGTTTAACGGGAAAGCAGATGTTGCACATGGTAATTTTTATATGGTAATTTTTATACTAAAATATCCAGCAACTTCAGCTTTCAGCTCATTTCCAAGTTATAAATTACAATTCAGATTGATTTAGTGTGCTTTGCAAACAAATAATATACGTCTACCAGTAAATTCTTAGGCTACTGTTGTGCAGTACATATATACTTATGGAACTTAACACATACATCTTACATATATGTGTACAGACATGGATAGAGTCATAAAATCAGTTATGAGTATAATAAACTATTAAGAAGTTAATTTTTTTTTTAATACTATAATTTTATTGTCCAGATCCAGGTGAATGTTATCATTACAGTTCTTCTAACTCATCATGCTATCCCAAAGAGAGGAGATGCCTCCAATTGCCCCCTCTTAACTGTGGTATATTAATATTTTTGATTCCGAGAAAGACATCTCAGTTGAAGAACTGGCTGAGGCAAGAAATAATAAAGAGCCGGTGCTTAAACCTTAGGTATGATGGTGACACATAAGGAAAAGATAGGAGGGTTTTGAAGAGGGTTGCTAAGATTTATAGTTATGACACTGCACTTAATGAGAAGTATGATTACAAAGAAAAGTAAATAGATAAAAGTAGTTACAACAGGCACATCTGCGAGTTAGTCACTGTCTCAAAGATGCCAATATTTTTTTTATTAAAAATAAAACAAAATAGAAAGAATAACAAACTTACATCTTCACCAGGTTTGCCTGGAGGTCCCTCTGGTCCACGAGAACCAACTGGACCCTAAGAAATAAATATATTTGTTGAGAAGTCAATTTAGCCATCACTAAAATATCTATTTGCTCCATTTCAAAGTCTGGTTTTATAAAAACAGATGTAGAAAAAGGATGATTTTATGCCTAAGCACACTTGCTTAATTTTGTAGTGCTCTTTCTAACCATCCTACCCCTAAGAAACCTGCATTATGTTATATAAAAATATAGGATGGATTCTTTAGGAGAAAAAAAATACATTAAAAATCACAGTTGCTGTTGGTCCAAATCTCTGGCTCTTGCTTTTATTTTTGAATAATTTTATCGCCTCCAAAAAATAAATATTTTCATCATCCTTTGTGTAAGTTACACTACCAGGTATGGTTTTACCAGTGCTTAACCATCCTCAGGTCTGTGCTGGAAAAGTAATAATGATTGCTTATACTATAATCATTATTATGCATGTTCAAAACAATTCAAATTCACTGATTCAGGACAACATGCTTTGAACACCACAACTCTTGACCAAAGTTACTTAACAGCTTCAGCTGAGACAACATGAAGAAAAAATCTGTTCTCAAGTAAGGAGGTATATATATTGTTTGCAATTTTATCGTAGAAATGTTTGTATTTATTGGTCTTACCATAGGTCCTGGATCCCCAGGTTCACCAGGTGGGCCTGTGGGGCCAGCACCACCCTAAAATTAACCAAAGATGAATACAGTGACAAATTCCAAAAAGTAAAAATATAAGGCTATAAATTAAAATCCATGATCAGGAAAATCACAGCCCATGCAACAGTCTGGATTCTAATTTAGAACCAGCTCACATTGCAAAATGAGTGAAAGTTGGATACCAAAATCCCTCAAGCTTTATATAAGTCCTGTGCCATACACAAATCCCACTGGAAACTTAACACCATGCCAATACTGAAACCAGAACAATTACTATTTTCATTGCTGTTCCCTCATTAAAAAATGTGTGTTGGGCTAAAACCTTGTTAAAGGTCTAATAAATTGTTCTTTCTGAGTTAATTTCTGTGTATAGAGTACATCCGGAGCAGAGCTCTTGAGAACAGCATGTTTAGATTCACCTCTAGATGAAGATGCATTCATCCACACGTCACTGTAGATGGACAATGCCTCAGAGATGCAAACACACATCAGTTACTATGTGCTTTGCCTTCATCTCTGGCCAACTATCTTAAATCCCCTGAGGTGAAGTACTTACTTGTTTTCCTTGGAGACCTTGAGGACCTCTTGGACCCACTGGACCCTATTGAAAACATAACTTGTTACACACTGGAAAACACCCTTCCCCAAGTCACATTCATCCTACAAAGACAGCAAAATGGCCTGATAGAAATGTTATCTTGGAGGACACTATGGTCAAGCCCTCGGAAAGGCTTTTACTCAGGAGACTGATGTTATGAAATACAAAAGTACATAGAATGGAAATCTTCAAGCTCAAAAAGCCACAGCAGAGTAAATTCATTAAAAGCTGAAAATATGGGCTTGCTTGCTTTCTGGAACCTCACAGTCTCAGGAATCAGTCAGAATAACCAGGTTGCCTGCATACCTCCACTGAAAAAAATGTAATGACAGAATACAGTTGGGGGGAATAGTCTTCCCTTGAAGGGAATCTCATACTCAGATTAATCTCATAATGGAATCAATGACAAAATAAATTCATGCTGCTATTCTCAGCCATGCACAGCAACAAGCTGCAACGGAAGGACATATTTTCATGAATCATACAAACCACCAAAACAGCTTCCAAACAGTTGTGGTTTGTTACAGAAAATTCAGATTTCCCCTTGTCCTGGTTTCAGCTGGGATAGAGTTAATTTTCTTCCCAGTAGCTGGTACAGTGCTGTGTTTTGGATTTAGCATGAGAATAATGTTGATAACACACCGATGTTTTAGTTGTTGCTAAGCAGTGCTTACGCTAGTCAAGGACTTTTCAGCTTCTCATGCCCTGCCAGCGAGAAGCTGGGAGGGGGCACAGCCAGGACAGCTGACCCAAACTGGCCAAAGGGGTATGCCATACCATGTGACGTCATGCTCAGTATAGAAACTGGGGGGGTTAGCCAGGGGGCTGTGACCACTGCTCGGGAACTGGCTGGGCATCGGTCAGCAGGTGGTGAGCAATTGCATTGTGCATCCCTTGTTTTGTATATTCTTTCATCATCATTATTATTATTACTTTTCCTTTCCTTTTCTGTCCCATTAAACTGTCTTTATCTCAATCCCTGAATTTTACTACTTTTTTCTGATTCTCTCCCCCATCCCACTGCAGTGGGGGGGAGTGAGCGAATGGCTGTGTGGTGTTTAGCTGCCTGCCGGGTTAAACCACAACACCCCTTAAAAAGTTTCATGGGATTTTTACAAAAAATCTCATGCTTAATTGTAACTTATACCATGAAGTAAACATAATCTTGTCTGAAAGTAATTCTCTTGCTTCTAGCAATACGAAAATATCTATAGCGGACAATAACTTGCATTTTGACAGAGGCTGAAGATTTATGTCTTTTACACACAATTCATTAATTTTTACAAAGCAAACGTAGAAGAGTTAGTAATAGGCCATTTAAAAATTCTGATCAACTTTAAAAACAAAACAAAAAACAATGGTTCAGCTGAATGACTGTCAGTTACTCAGTTGACAAGGAAAGGAAAAAAGCACATCACAGAACAGGATGAATCAATCCAAAGACAGTGAGTGAGTGCCAACTGACTTTAGTAGACTTTGTGTAAGGCCTTAGAGAGACCTAGATATTGAAAAATACCTTAAAAGATATAATATTAAAACAAATCATATTTGAGAATGACAAAAGAGGAGGCAGTACAAGAGATGCAATGTCTCGAGACAAACTGACAGAGGGCAACAAAGTAAGTAGGACAGATTTGTGGAACAAATCATTGTATGTGCACACAGCAAATTCACTGAAGAGAGACATCCATAAAAAAGGAAAGTTCTTTGAAGAAATCACTGAAAAAGTTAATCCTAAGGCAAAACATCAGATTACCTTTAGAACCTTTCAAATTGTATTGAAACTGAGTTTGAAGGTTAGTAGTGGGGACTTGGTGGGATAAGATTCAGGTAGGCAAACTCATGGACAGTACAATCACTAAAGGATGGTTTCCTTAAGAATGAATGTTAAAAATAACAGCAAAGAGGGTAACAGTATTTTCAAGATAGCACAATGTGATAAATACGTGTAGTGAAAAGAGATAATATTCAAAAACAACCCCAAGAGTTCTAGCAGAGATAGCTTAGGGTGGTGAAACAGCTTTCACAGATGGTAAAAAATTTCAGTGTTGCCATTAAGCCCCCAGTGCACTAAAAGTAAAGGGCATATCTAAACAGTGAGAGATGCCAGTGATAAACTGGACCCACTGGAGAAGTAGAATGTCCGTCTTAAAATAATAAAGCACAGCTTTCAGTTAACAGCTGGTTTCAGAAATAATTTTTTAAGTTACTACCAAAAATAACTATCTTTGATGTCACAATGTGAAAAGACGCCTTCACAGTTACATATTTGTTTATCCTGCTTTGTGTTATACCTGACACTTTTCTTTCAGTTACTCTGCAGTGACTCAAGATGTGAGAAAATCAGGAGCTGGTTTTTTTCCCCATACCTTACTGTTAGTAGCTGCTATATTTCAGAAGGAGGGAAGGAAGACAACAAGAAGGCTAGAGGTGGGGGAAAAAAAAGCTTTCACTTTAACAGAATATCTTTTCACTTTTTTCCAGGTACTGTGCAAAACTGCACTAGAACATACTGCACATGCAGGTTCTAGAAGCATAGGAAGTTAAAGAGGATTAATTCCCCTTTGGGTTTTTGCATATGCACTCCACTTCCACTCTGTTCTACAGTACAGGGCTCATCTGGTCTTACCACTGCACCAGGCATCAGTCCCATCTGACTACCAAGTCCAGATTTCTCATCCAGTCCTGCCATCTGAGCTGAAAATGGCTGAAAAAATAAGATGGGTCATTTTAGCTGTCAGTCATTTTGATGGTTCATAAGGCAAAAATCCATGTAACCGCATCTTCATTATTTACATCGGCTTTGCAGCACGAACAACTAAGTTCTTGTTTTAATCATTAAAATAAAAGTTGTCTTTCCTGTAAATTTGAGGTGGTTTAAGGCTTCAAAGACCAGTCGAATGCATCACATTGTCTGCTTACTATTCTGACTCTGCTTCCACTTTAATATTAAACAAATGGGAAAACAAGCTAAAGAGAGAAAGCCTCCCGTGAAATTGATGAGATTTCTTTCACTACTTTCAAATTTAAATCACACCTTAACTTCACCTGCAACATTCTTTCATGTCTTCTAAACCTTTCTTTTGTTTTCACTTACTGTGCTTTAAGTGCAGAAATATCTTAAGGTAAACGGAAATGTAGCTGATTTTATGATTGCAAATTAGAATTTTTAAGCGTGTAGCCCTTATCCAGCAAAGTTGAAGGCCACTGCTGTTCAGGCCAATTCACAGAGACAAATGAGTTAGAGCAGGGAGAACCTTCAGTGCCCGCCTTCTTCTGCAAGCACACAGTTGAAATCAACAGTTCTATTTTGCTTCATTCAGAGCCAGATGAATCGTGGCAGGCCAGAGCTTACAGTGGCTGAGAAGGAGCAACAGCACAAATGTGCATTAAAGTCTTCTAAGATTTACAGTTTGTTCCACATCAGATTGGTCCATAAACACATTTTCTGCAAGGCTGGAGATATTGCCTAATTTCAGAGACAGGAATACAAACCAAAATGTCTTAGATCTCTGGCCACACCTATTCGTTCATATTTTCTGTGGAAATCTATGAAGGATAATGGTCCCACCCTCGTGCCTCTGTGGATTCTAAGGGATTCCTCTGTGCTGAAGATATTTACTTGGGCTGAATCTGCTGGATTCAGGACTTTTTGGAAAGGTGGTTAAGTCAAGAAATACTGCCCAAACTTGCAAGCCACTGGCCTAACGTGAATATTTCAACTTTTTGTCAGTATAACCCTATTGTTTTCAGTAACGTTGCAGGAACACTGGAGTGAGAAATCAAAACAGATATCTTCCAAACAGCAATAAATGTGTAACTGAATATACTTAAGAAATTCAAATATGTATTTCATTATCAACCGCAATTAGTGTTCCATAGAATTGGGAGGGCAAGGGGGGGGAAGTCTTGCAGAACACCTTGCCTGTATCTATGGCTGTTTAGCACTGCTTTTCACAAACAATTCCTTACTTAATCTTCTCAATGTTGGTCTGAACAATTCCAGCAAGAAGTATACTTAACCACATTTTAATTTCTCTCATTAGTTATTCTGTTATTTATAATTTATCTTTTTTTTTTTCTCTTCTGTATTCCTAATTTGGTACCCCAGTTTCCCTGTACTATTGCCCAGATCCCTTGGGTTTAAGTCAGGTGAAAGTAACGGAACCCTACTGAGGGTTTTAGATTTGGGCACCTTGGCTTTTCTAGATGCTAAAACCCATGGCAAAAGGTGTGTCCTTTCCAAGGTTTCTCATGTTCAACTTGCACCAATTTTTGGCAGAACTTGCACTGCCGCTAGCTGCTGTCCCTCATGACTGGGAGACAAGAACTGTGGGCACAGCGTTCCACATTCACTGAAGCAAAGAAAGTTACTCTTTGTATTATGTGGATCTGGCCCAACATTCACTTCACTTTCTGCTAAAGCAAGTGTAAAACTTACCCTGCTTAGTCCATCTGGTCCTGGGTGGGTAGGATGCCCTGGAGGACCAGGGTCACCAGGCTGGCCAGGGATACCAGGTTCACCATCAATCCCTTGAGGACCCCGAGGACCCTAGAAACGAAATTAGAAATGCCAACAGTGTGCAAAGGTATTCATTAAAATCATTGTAACTGGCAAACAACTGCCTCATTTGTGGTAAATCTGTATTTCTACAGAAAGATCTTCAAACAAACAACAACCCTCAAGACCTGTTCCTACCTTCAGATCAGAAGCACTGGCTAAAATTAGTCACTAATCCAACACACAAGTAAACTGCAGTAATTTCTCTCACAGGCTCCTTTAGAAACTCAGGTGTCCTATCATTCCATACTAGAGTATACTATTCCTGAAAAACCATTTGGCTTTGCACACAATATAGAGCATCAAGAATTTACTTCTAAATTACAGATAACTCAGATTAGTGTACGTACATACACATGCTAAGGAAACTCCAGTGAAAGGCTGGATTTTTACAGCCTCCTGACATCATGAATGGTTTAGACAGCTCATACTATTGCTGATCTCAACACAGTTACACTGCCAAAAATGCAGAGTAACTCCCTTCGTGTTGATGTTATCTCTAGCTAGTATTTGCAGAATAGGCTAGGAGGCCATCCCATTGCTCCCATTTTGATCACCCACTTCTGATTCCTAAACTGCATTCATCTTATCTTGTGTCAGAACTAAAATTAAATACGGAAGCAGCTAATAACACATTAGTGGAACAAAATCAATAGCAACAGGGCCAATAAAGATATAATGCAACCATAAACACAGACTTTAAAGTGCTTGTCACCACTGCTTCCTTCATTACAATAAAAATGCTCGACTGCGGTGAGGAAAAATTTTATACTGTGTAATGAGATCTTCTACTTTAAGGATCCTAAACATAAAACTTTGGAAGCCTGGTTCAGTGAGTTATCTTTACAAACACAATTAGACAGATTGCTTCTATTTCCATGAGACGAGGACTGTGTTTCCTTGCACTCCGCAACACATATCAGTGCAATTTATGCCTGAACTAGTATGGTTTGAACTAGTATGGTCCGGATGTTAAAGAAAAAGCATTCCCTTGTTAAAAAGGGCTACACTTGGATGGCATTGACAATAGCGTTCCTGGAAACTCCCAGTGAATGAGCTAATTCTCTTAATTCTCCATCTATCTTTATGGTCTGAAATTCCTATAAGCCTAGCAAATCAGAGGGAAATCTTCTTATCAGACATACATGTACACACACACCCCTACTCGCAGAATGAGTTGTGAATAGATGGTATTCTGAAACAAATGAGAAGATTTGTGCATGTTGGATGGAAGCAGAAGGTTCTAGCAGAAAACTTTATTATCTAATGTTTCTATTATAAACAGAAGTACACACTGCCAAACCTAAAAGTGCATACTATCCAAAGGAGGAAAAGAATAAGTTACCTTCTTTCGTTTGTTCTCAAAATAAAAAGAAAACAAAGCTAAGCAGTAGAGGAAAAAAAACAGTTGCGTATAAAGAATTAAGCAAGCATTAATATGACTACGATTTTCAATATCCAAACCAAGACACCTTAACAAAATCTGACACAGAAAAAGGTCTTTTTTTCGTTTCTTTTTAGAAAAGGACCTACTTTTTAGTCACCAAAAATCAACCTGCTTCAAGAGCAACACTGCAACCCCCCACCCCAAAACCCAAAAAGTCCCCGAAAAGCATGTTTGTATTTGTAGGTGGCAACTAACCAGTGGTATATAACCAATGCTGGGGCTCTTTTTAATAAAATCTTGATTACACTTTTACTTCTTTTATATTAGTAATCTATTTATATCTATAAAAAAAAAAAAAAAGGTCTTTCATTTTCTTTCACCAGCTCAAGGCCAGTGAGGTTTAAAAAAAAAAAAAAAAAAGGAAAAAAATTCTCAGGTAGGCCACGAGGTGGCACCGTTTAAACACGCAACTGTCTCACTCTGGCCCATTGCTGCTGCTGTTCAGGAAACTACTACAGGCTTTGCCTGTAATGGAATAAAAGGAAATGCAGATCATGGCAGAACGCTCTCAAACTACTATCTATTTTAACTGCTACTGCAATTACAATCGAGTGTAAATCCATATTGAAACAAAACATATCAATGGTTCTGAGGATGCTCAAGCTTATTTTCTGTCTTCAAAAGATCATTTGTAAACACCTGAAATTGTATCATGCTCCAAAACTCCCCCTCTCTAGATGCATTTTGCAAATGCAAACAGGCTATTCCCTAGCTGTTTCTCTCTCATTGTTACACTAACAAAGAATTTGAAGTAAAAAAATATGCTAATACTCCTGAATTCACTTTACATCCAAGGGTCCCGCTTTTGTAAAAGGCAGAGATCCACAGCAAGATTGAGTTCCTTCTGCTCACTAGTCAGTAGAAGCCCATTTAAAGAACCAAAAAAAAAAATCCAGAGAAACAAACAAAAGGCTTGGAAATGTGCTTAGTGGTTTCGTAATACCACCAGTCAGTAATGTATTTACCCAGACTAATTTTATAAAGGGTGTCTGTACAAGGTTACCTGCTCCATGAGGTATTTTAAACAAACTGCAAACAACGTGCAGAGAGGTTTTCATAATATAAACTGCAGGTGTGAGCTAACTTTTTTTTTTCCACAAGTATAAATAAAAAAATCCTGCACTAGCAGTCAGTCTGTAACTAAAGCAGTGCTCTTTGGTCTCAGACCTACACTCTGACATACACACGGCTCACCAGAACCTTTGACGTAACACTTTCAAAGGAGCTGACTAGTTCCTAATCCCTTGATACTCCTTGAAAACAGTATAATAACCTGTGTCAAAGGAACTCAAAACTATTTACAGCCTTTTGGTATTTTAGGTGCTTCCACTCCATAGAGACATACAAGGGATGCATGGCACAGAATCAGAAATTATTTAGCGTCTCATCGATAATACTGCACATTAGGAAAGCACTTCAGACATCTCTATAAACACAGTCAAGATTCCTCTGTGCACCACAAGATTTCACAATTACTTCCAGAATTCTTTTAAGCATCTTGATACTCATTCATCAGACAAATGTCTCATGGTGATCTAGAGAGCAGCAGTGGCTTGGCATCCATCTCAAAGAGGCTACACACTTACTCCACTGCTTTAGAAGTGTCATTACCATCTATGGACAAGAGGCACTCATTGGAGGAACAGCAGAAAGGAGTCAGTTTTAGTTTTAATTTCTACGTGGAAAATATCCACGTAGAAATTACAGTGATACAACTCTTTAAAATCTGCTTTTAGCAGCTTCTGCTCTTTGACCTAGCTTTTTCAACACGGATGGTATTTTCAGCACTCCCTTTTGGCCTTTCTGTGGTTCTCCACATGCAGACACTGAAATTCCCTTATGAAGTCTTTATTTCCACTGAGCAATCTTGGTTATATTATTCACCAGCATACCAACGTATGTAGTCACATATTAACTCCTGCTAACTTCCTGGGCTCTTAAACAGGCAAACGTGATGCTCCAGTTTTACTGATTTTTTTTTTTTTTTTTTTAAATCCTGGAGAAAGCCATACTCTCAGACACTGCTTTGGGTAACTGTTGAGAAATAATGGCTTTTAGTGGAAATACTGCTAAACCTCTGTCAATTATCTCAAAACATTCAGGTTTCAATCTACGCAAGGAATGGTGAGATATAAACGTTTTTGTGTTTGCTATCTTATTCTTGGAAAATATGAGGAAAGTTCTGGTAACTCTAGAAGACATGGAGCCTAAAGCCGTCTAGCCTTTTGAGGTTAGTCCAGTACTTGCTTTCTGAGATACTTAATAACTTACAGGTCTTCCCTTTGGTCCTCGTTCTCCTCGTGGTCCTTGTGAGCCTGGAGGTCCCTAAAAGAAAGATTAGAAATATTAAGTACCTTTTAAACTAGCTAACGATTAATAAAGCTCTGAAAATATGAAATGCAATGCTTATTTGAAAATTAATTGGGGGGGGGGTGTTTCACATGATCATAAAGAAAACAGCTAGAGGCAGCAAGTATTCAATATTTCTTCTCAACTGTACATTGCCTGAAGGAAGTAGAACCAGGATGCAGAGATCTACAAAATGATTTCATCTCTCATGTGCTCCACAAGTTAATTTAGCAAAGGTTTTCTGAATGCTGGAGACTCTTAATGCGGAGATGTACAGGTTTGAGACACCCTTCCTGCTAGTCCAGAACTGCTCTCTGCTTAGCTGCAGCCAGGGAGCATACTGCATCTCCTTTTACACCTGCTAGATCCCTGCTAGAAAAGCATTCCCCAGCATCAACTTTGCACAAAGGTCCTCAGACATGTGTGTACTAGAAGCACACATCCATTCACTTAGGGCATGGGCTGACCTGAGACTAGTAAAAAATCCCATAATCTTGTTGCCCTCTCAAATCCAATGGCTTTGCAGACAATAACCACTACAGGCACGGAAGAGTCCTTCTTCACATCATCCTCACAATACAAAACAGAAATGGCAGAAAGTGGAAAATGCTATCATCAGAGAAACAAAAGATGAAAAAATACTCACGGCTGGTCCCGGGCGGCCTCGTATTCCTGAAACCTAAAGAAGGCAATACGAATTAAAGTTACCACACAACATTATGGCTACATTTGTCTTGACTACCCTACAGAAAATCAGTTATTGAAAAGTAAATAGCAAGAGAGAAAATTAAAGTACCAGGCAAGTTGTAAGGTTGGTTTTTGTGTGCTTTTTTTTTTTTTTGGGGGGGGGGGGGATAGACAGACAGACAGACGGATGGATGGATGGATAGATAGATAGATAGATAGATAAAAAAATTCCACTGGTTATCTCTTTCCAGTTTGGAGTCTTTTTATAAGCAATATGACCAAAATCTTGGAAGTATCATTGTTATTCTAAAAAAGATTAAATAAATAAGTGAATTACAATGATGTAGTCTCAACTTATCGATTCTTTTAATTTGTTTGTCTTCATGCTAGAAAGGGATAATAAAGATAGAAAGTGACAATTTATTTCACCAGTTTCCTTAAATGTCTCTACACTTTCCAAATACTAATTTACCATTATACCTCCACAAAATTCTAACTATAAAAATAAAGATTATGACAGATTTAACTCAATAAGATTTTTTCCCAAAATGCAACTGACCAGGATTTCTAATGTTACATATGTGAAACAGCATAATTAATTCCATTCCTTTCATTCCTAGGCTGTACATTTTTGTTGTATTTCCTTAATTACTGCAATTCTGCTTTAAAGCACTAAAATGTACACTTCTAGGGTGTGCTGATAAATGAAGAAAAAGATGGACTTACAGGTGGCACGATTCCAGGTTCTCCTTTTTGTCCCTGTAGGAAAAAGATGCAAAAACATCAAATGGCAGAAAACAAGTGAAAATACAATCAACAGTACCAGTTTCACCAATACCATCCCTGCGACTGTGACAAATGCTAAGACTTCTCTAAGGATACAACTGAGACTAATTTAAAGTACCTGTGATAGCTAATCCATACTATTTTTAATTACTATGGACACTGATTAAATGAAGGCTATAAATCATCAGATTTTCTCTAACTGCGTAACAAACCAGCTGAAAGAAGAGTCAAACTAAAAAATTACCATGATATTTAAGTACTAGAAAACATGTAGTTCTGTTATTGGATGATTTGATTCATACAAAATGCAGCGCCCAGAGCAGCATTCAGACTCCATTTCTTCAAGGTATTCAATTAAAATTCATATCATTAAATTTACGGACATAAAAAAACCTGCATGTCCATCTGCAGCATAGGGACAGAGTACAAAATGATATCGCATAGCTTCAGAGTGAAGGACACAGCATTTGCCAATTGACTTTTCTTTGGGTTGAATGTGTTGACAATGATTACGTTACATAAAATAACTGGGTTTAGACCTATTGGTGGTAACCATTTTATTAAGGGAAAAAAAGAGGACTTTGTAAAGATAAGAAATTTCCCGCCTTGTTTATCAAGTAACAATAAGCTGGCTACAGTCCATTTATTTCCATAAACTACCTCTGCATAAAGAGCTACTCGGTTTTAGTGAATGTATATACTTGATCACCTAAAAATTATTTCTATTATTTCTTGTAGCTGCTTACCATCTTAGAAGCTTATTTATCAGAATATATTTTAATTTCTTTTGTAAGAATAGATCTTCTCTTTGTTTAATTGCGTAGTGTGAGAGATGCTGCCCACAGAAGTGTGGCTCAGTGCAAGAACACATCACCCCGGTTCTTCATCAGTACCTGGACCAAGCATCCCTGTCGAGCACTCAGGCTCCGGCAGTCCTACCTCCTGCAGAACCTCCTGTTGCAAAGGACCTTCACGAGTACTTGGGTAACGGTTGCCAGTGTTTTACTTGGTGTTGACTCGAACATGGCCATGATGTTATGCAAGCTGCCTTGGGCGGCCTGAATTATTACCACAGTGAAAGTAGAAAGGATGCCAAAAACCTGTTTTCAGTATGGTTTCATACATTTAAATACAGCTGAGGAGTATTTTTATATTTATGCAATCCTCCAGTGATTTATACAAAACCCCAGTTATTCATGGTGAAGTATATGAAATAATGAAATACAACAGCAAATGTAAGAAAACCAAAAATCTTATTAAAAACACTATTTAGATCAAAGAGCAGTGTAAAATATTTTCAAAAACTTGAATTTGTAAGTATAACTTTACATCAGAGCTCATCATATCAATGCTGTGGGGTACCAGATAGAGTAGTTTTGGGGTAAGTTTGCCTAGCAGTCAAGGGTGTCACTTAGGCTCCTGTAAATAAACCTGACCTCGACGCAAGACGGGCTGCAAAGCCGACGTACCAGCCGTGTGTCATACCTCAGTGTGTCATACCTCAGTGGCTGCTCCAGCCTATGTGCGGTAGTGCAACAGCTATCTCGTGATTGATACCTGAATGAGGTATAGGTCAAGGCTAACACAAGGGCAGCTAGACAAGATGCAGTAACCCCTTGCACTGAAATACAGACATGCCTCCTGCACAAAGTTTTAACAACTCCAGCAGGAACGGTTAAAGAGGGGTTGTTCTACCTACCGCGCACTGGGCAGCTAAGTCTCAGCAAAAATCAAACTGAAAGTTTTAATAGTTTGGCTTCTAATGACCTAGTGGTCCCTTCCCTCGTTTTGTGGCGCTGCCAGAGACAAAACAACCAAACTACTCAAACTGGATTCCTTCGATGTAGGCAGCAGAGACTTTCAGTCAAGAGATTCTCTATATTAAGACCAGGATTTTTGCCTGCATCCCAGCATTTTTTCCATGTGGATCACAATCTCCCTAGTCACTAAGGAAGACCAAGAGGAAAGAGTTAAGTGTTTTTAACAGAGCTTGTATTTAATTTCTGTGAAGTGTTCCAAGGAGATGCAAGAGATTCTTTTAACAGTTGTAATACATTTAAAAAAAAATTAAAGGAACTCTTACCTTTCTTCCTCTACCTATTAAAAAGAACAAAAGAAGAAAAGAGAGGAAATTAATGTTTTTACTTTGAGAGACAAACACGGTAAGAGTTAAGTGAAGGTGTTACAGCCAGAGTCATCCCCGATCCTGGCTGCACAGAAGGTGGTGTATCACCTACAAGGAGCTAAGGAAGTTCCCAGGGACACAAATACTCCCTTGTTCGGATGTGAGGAATCAGAACGGTTTGCAATGATGTCCCCCGATTTTCAGCCTTTTTCAGCATTGCACAGAATAAGAAAAAGCACTTTAGGAAAGCAGAATATCTTGTGGGGAATTGTCAGAAGCTGGCATAATGATTGACAGTGAACTCAAAGGCAGTTTTATCACTGACTTCAATACAAGCAACGTTGATGGATCCACAACATATTACATGGTATTTTTCAAAAGGTAGAGCTGACTGAGGGATTTTTTACCTCATCTTGTTTGGAAAGCACCTGCAATATCACGTGCCTGAATTCAGAGCCATATAGCCACACTCATATCCACAAAATCCTTCAGAAGAATATTTTATTAATACCTTGAATAACAGTAGGAATTCTGTAATGTATCCATACTGCTTTTATATTTGTTGAGTGTACCTTGTTGGTGTTAGCCTAATGCCTCCCACAAGCAAGATGCACCATCTGTTTATTAATGCTTGCCACATCTTGCTCCATTGCTCAATTACACAAGTCCCTACTACATGCTCTTTATTACTACTTTGTTCTATATTAAGCCAATCAACAGCAATTACATCTCCTGAAGAAATTGCTTTAATTATTATACATAGAATGTAGTTCAAATAATGCAATACACAGTATTAATGAGCATTAATTGCAAGTTAAGAGATTTTCTTTTAGGAAAATTGAGGGGGGATTGCTTCATCCAAGTCTCTCCAGGAAGAAGAAATGGACTGGAAGAGACATAATCTTTAAAGTATATCACAGAAGGTGTGCAACAGGGAGTTAATAATACTTCATGCTGATTTTTTTTCTTATGTCTTGTCCTGGTTTTGGCTGGGATAGAGTTAATTTTCTTCCCAGTAGCTGGTACAGTGCTGTGTTTTGGATTTAGTGTGAGAATAACGTTGATAACACACCGATGTTTTCGTTGTTCCTAAGTAGCGCTTACACTAGTCAAGGACTATTCAGCTTCCCATGCTCTACCGACTGAGAAGGCTGGAGGTGCACAAGAAGCTGGGAGGGGGCACAGCCAGGACAGCTGACCCAAACTGGCCAACGGGACATTCCATACCATGTGACGTCATGCTCAGTACATAAACTGGGGGAAGCTGGCCGGGGGGGCCGCTGCTCGGGGACCGGTTGGGCATTGGTAGGCAGGTGGTGAGCAATTGCATTGTGCATCACTTGTTTTGTATATTCTTTTATCATCATCATCATCATTATTATTATTTTCCCTTCCTTTTCTGTCCTATTAAACTGCCTTTATCTCAACGCACGAGTTTTTACTTTTTTTTCTTTCCCGATTCTCTCCCCCATCCCACCGGGTGGGGGGGAGTGAGTGAATGGCTGTGGGGTGGTTAGCTGCCTGCTGGGTTAAACCACAACATGTCTCACAAAAGAATCACATGTTCATGTTTCCACCTTGGGGAAACACTTTATAGTGTTTACATTTTTCTGTTTACATATTTTACATTTATTCATCTATTGGAGGGGCCTCGAATTGAGCATTTTATTAAAGCATGCACTTATTATATACATTTATATAATAAATATATATCTATCTTAATATGTTTATTATAAATATTTATCCTAATATATGTATCTTTCAATTCCAGATAAACCACAAAAAGAAGCCAGAATTCAACCTCCTTGAAATATCAAGATGGAATTCAGATCAGCCTTTCAGTTATAAAGCCATTTGGGCTTCTATCAAATTCATAGTCAGAAGAAAACTCTTTCCAGAGCCAGCTCAGGTGCAACCCAAGATGGGAGATAACTGCCAAGTATCTACTCTCTTCAGATTTAAACTTTCACCATGGAAATACTATCAGAAATTTCAGTATTATGAGGTTCCTAGTTCTTTGAGCTGTCTCTCCTTTTAAAAAAGTGAACTGGAAAGCAATCTTACCAACGGTGGTGTCAAAATCACGTGTTGTATGGGGACACACAGGACAACACTCTCCTGGGGGCACCTGCGGGTTCTCACACTCCAGCACATCTTGACACTGGATTTCATCGCAAAGAATAGCTCCGTTGTCACAGACGCAAATTTGGCACGGTGAGGGTTTCCAAATATCCCTGTTCAGGTACATCTGGCCATTCTGAGTGCAAGCTATTTCTTCAACATCTTCTCCTGGGATAGGAGAGAGAATATACAACACATTTTCCAACCGTGAAATCAAAGGAATAGTCACATACAGAAAGAAAACAGTCCACCAGCATAGCTGAAGTTGATATTAAGGACTATTAAATATCAGTCATCTTAAATGTCTTTCTTATTTTACCACCTTATTTCTTGATCAGAAAGAAGTCAAATAGAGTCATCATGGAGTGCACAAACCCACAGCAGTATCAAATGAACATTGCCTCACGAGTCTCTGGATGTCATTCTGCTCCGTGGGGTACTAACTCTGCATTGAGGAACTCCTGCCACGTTCCTGCTCTTTGTCGCTGTTGTGCACAGGGCGTTAGAGACATCTTACTGGGAAGAAGAACCTGCGAGACTTCTGTACAAAATGGCATACGCTACTTGCTCCCTACTGCAGGTACCTTACACAGCCAGACTTAACGACAGTGTTGAACAGACATGGCAGTGTTTGTTGAAAAGAAAACTCATTTATTGGGGTCTTGGTGTTAGGTAATACCAACACAGAGAATCACATCTTCCAAACAGGACAGTCAGTCACTGTCCAGTGGCAATAGCAATCTCCAGTGCAAGGGTACTTGCAGCAGTGTCTCCAGCTGAGTGGTTTGGCTTAGTTCTTATAATCCAGCTGGTCGTGGCCCTACATGCTTACCCCAACACACGCATAGATTATTGCAATGGATATATATTAGCAACATACAAAATACCTCTTAGATATTTTAACTATTTATGAAAGACTATCCTATGTGGCCATTTATATAGGAACATCATTGACTGACTATATGCATATGTCCTATCTATGTACATATTCGTGCATTTGTATGGAGGTCATTGTATTTTATCGAAGTTGCATATGTCATTTTTAACCTAATCCACTCCATTTACAGAAGGTTTACTTTCTTTCTTGTCTTAATACTATTACTATTCTGTCTTTTCCTTGAATTCCAATTTTGAATTAATTTCTTACTAATTATTTAGAAATCCATTCAATATAGGTTTTGCTCTCTCCTTTCCAAGCAATCTACTGTCACCAAGGTGGAACAACTTCTCTGGGTTGAATTTATAACTTAGAAATTTCAAAAATTTCCCCATTTGACTGATGGCAGCATTTAAGGGGACATAACCATCTATTTAGGTACTGTTCTATCCATACGTAATTCTATGCCTTTGTTTTCTTCCTACTCTGTAGGCAAATACTCCAAATATCTGGATTATTTTTTTAATCATTAGGTGAGTATAACTCAGTATCTCCCCCTAAAAATAAAATATGTCTGATAAAGAACTCAAAAATCAAGTAAAGTGGAAACTTTTCTTTGGGTATCCAGCATTTTACAGAATGCCCTATCAGCAAAAAAAAGATTTTTTCACTTTGGCCCAGTGAATATTTCATCTTCTAAAGGAACACAAGCGCCTGCAAAAGCAATGAACTGTCCCCAGGCTGTCCCTAGACAATGGGTCACAAACCTGCAAACCAAGAACCCCAGTGCCAAGATGCCCTCCTGTGAGTCATACATAGCAAAGCTGTCGCACACAGTCCAGAATGATTCTCCTGGCCCCTGGGATACTGCAGAGAAGATTAACCTTACCTGGGTGAGAGCTCCATCTGACCACAGAAACCTTCCTATCAAAAATGTCTTTGAAACTGGACAATCCAGTTAAAACCATTATCTGAAAACTCCCAAACAGCCCTAATTTCTAACTGATACAAGACTGGGAATAGTAGCAATTTTATTTATTTATTTTATATAATTTTTTTATATATATATATTTATATATATAAAAAGACACATACCACTAGTCAAAGATCACAACCATTATTTTTTTAAGAAAACATGTTATTAGCATAAAAATTAACAGCTCTAAGCACAAGGACAGTTTCTCTGTTCTATGCATTTCTGTCCTAATTTAAAGCAGATGTAAACAGGAAATCACAAAGTAATAAATATGAATAGATTTGGGATTTCAGCTTCATGCCTTAACTCAAGTCCAGTTACTCCATCAATGTCAAAGCTCAGAGAAATGGAGCAGATGTGTCATTAACTGTTGCCTGCCATCACTAACTTCTGCAGCTTTCTAACAGAAACTGAAATCCAAATTTGTACCCGGCCTACTCCTCTCTTCAATCAGTTTATCACACCCACTGACAAAATTACTCAAAGGGGTGCTGCAGAAGCTCAGGAGGAAATGTTTTCAGTGTGAAGTAAAGATATCAACCAAGTGTGCTGTACAGTCCATTTATGACACTGAGAATCATTTTCCAAACTGCAGACCGTATTTTGGAAAGCACTCTTCTCGCTTCTCCCTTGTGTGCATGACATAACGTGCTGTCTGACATATTTAGCCTTCTCCCCCCAGATGTCTGGCATATGGTCTATGTCTCCCTTAATGTATCACCCGCAGAACTCGTTGTGCTGTTCAGAAGAGCAGCAGTTTGCATAAATGAAATTTCTAAGTTACTGAGCCCAAAGTCAGCATTCTGTCATAACTTCAAATAAACCACATAGCAACTGCTTTGGCAAATCAGAGCTGAGCCAGAAGGTGACTAGCTTCTGCCTGGGTCCCGATCAGCAGCTGAGGAAGAGGCAGACAAAGGCAGAGGAAAAAAGCACGTACCAGCTTCTGGAAGTGTACTAAGCAGTCTGTTTTCCTATCAGATTGCAGATATGCTGATGATTTAAAACAAACAAACAAACAAACAAAAACCCACAAAAAACCCACCAAAAACCAACCCCACAATACTGCCAGAAAACACATTTTTAATCTTTTGATTACGTTTGGTGCTTCTAGTTTTCCTTTCTGCTGTGACTGCATTACACTGAGAGAGTAACCTGAAAAGAGCAGCTATTTCAAAGCCAACTCATCCCACAGGCACATTTTGACATTTTACTCTCAGGCCTGAACTGCAGGCATGGTATCTATCTACACCCAGACCAGGAAAGGCAGCAAAGGAAATTATTCCACCATTTCCCCCCTGGTTTGGAAATCTGCAAGTTTTTTTTATTACAGAGACCAAGTGACAAACTCTTTATGTCACATGTTCTTTCTACCTCTGCAGTTGTAGCACAAGGTGCTGAATGGCTTGAGAAGCAGCTTTGGAAATTCTTAACATGGCAAAAGGATCTGCTAGCCCATTATCCAATTCCTTTCTTACCAACAAAAAGTAAAATTCTAATTGGTATTGGACCTGACTAGAGAATCTACAGGGTTGCGAATCCATTGAAGTCGGTGAAAATGAGTTTCAAAGCAGTCTGCAAATATAAAAGGCAAGGTAGAAGAAATACCCTATGATGTATTTAAGGACTCTTCCATTCATGAGCTTGCACAAAGGACCTTCATGAAAGAGGACTTTGAGGAAAAGCACAGTGAGCAATGCAATTATTTTTCTGCTATATATTGATTTGTTGGAGTATCAGTTTTGCTTTAAAGAACTATTTGATCAGAAGTCAGTCAGTCAGTTATAGGTAATATACTAAATCATCATACTCAGAGACTACACATCAACAGTTTGGAAGTAAAAACCACATCATGCACTGACATACCCAGGCCCAGTTTTGTGACAACACTGAAATTGTACCAATTACTGGGGGGGACCCCATCTCAGCCACTAGATGGCTGTCAAAGCCCATCAGTCATCACGAGCAAGTGTCAAAGAAGTTTATGCACAGTAAAGGCATGCAAGGCACACCCTACTTTGGGCATTTTATGCTGAGACTGTTTTCCTTTCAAGTACATTTCTCTCAAGGTTAATTCCACTCCTCAACAAGCCAACAACAGGACAAGTGTTTTAAAAGACAGCATAGGAAACCATGCACCACCAGATATACATCATTTTGAAAGCAACACCTGGAAATCCACTGCTGCTTGGTTTGCTGTTTAAAGTTACTCCACGTTATTGTACCCTTATTGCTTTCATGGACTTCTGGTTCACATCTTGCATGTGAACAAGGAAGGTAAGGCCTGGGCATGGAACCAGGTAGAACAAAAAGAAAGAAAGAAGGAAGGAAAACGACACTATAAAAAGATAAAATTCACCGGGGGGGGGGGGGGAAGGAAGTGGGGGGGGGGAGAACACAGTGTCTTGCGCAAAAATATTTTAAAAGAAAAGGAAGAAGGGGGAGAAAAGGAAGACTACTCCATACAAACAGGGAGGCTCGCTGAACCTGTCACCCTAAGGTCTTATTCTTCCTTGCAGAAACATCCCCAAAGCCTCAAACTATACTCTCCTGTTACCCGTCTCTGCTTATAGACAACCTAATATGGAAGCAGTCAAGCACCATTACCTCAGCTGAAGAGACGGCAGGTATATGATGGAAGGGAATACATCTCTCAATGCCCTACTTGGGAAAAAAATGGCCCAAGGAAAACTTGCAGATATATAGGTTTTCTGCAGACATTAACAGCTTTGGTTCATAGATTAAATGGTAAGGGAAAGAAAAGGATTTGACAGCAAAGCAGCTCCATTTCATTGTATTTTTACTAGTCCTACCACTGCTATAATTAAAGGAGCCTAAAGGCTGATAGACCTACAGCAGTAAAGAACATAGTCTAGCAAAGGCAGAAAAGATGACTGGTATTGAAAGCACAGACTGGCAGTTTTATGCTTGCTTCTGCCAAGAGGGACTTCTTGATGCATACTGTAACCAAACCCCAATGCTTTTACATTGCTTAACATAAAAAGACAGAAGAGGTATGGTTATTTAATGAGAAAGGGTTGGAAACAAAACAGCTTCTCATCCTCTCTTTGTCATCCTGATGCTAGTTTGTGAAAAGTGTAAGGAAATATAAGATTACACAGATACAGCGTTTTTTAAGTTTAAAAATTTTTTAGAATATGAAAAGCTGAGTTTCAGGTTATGAAATATGACTCAAAGCAGAGGTGCAGAAGTAAATCAAAGTGAAAGATAATATGTGCTAACAACCATTTTGCAGATGTACTGTTGTGCATGTGTACAGACTGCCAAGAGAGGGACAAGAGGAGCTTGGTGTTAAATAATCTTTGATTGTCAGCCTGTTGCAACAATAACGTAAGACTTGATCCAGCTCCCATTAAATCAATGGAAGAAAACTCTCATTTACTCCAATAAGAATCAGACCACCTGTTTTGTTTATCTTTTGATAACTTTTGTTGAGTGGCAAAAAATAAAGTATTATCCAAATTATTATGCCATGCAAATCATAATGTAAACAGCAATTATTTTGAAAATCAGATACTTTTCAGGAGTGCTGATAAATACAAAACCTATTTTGCATTTGTTGCACAGAAACAATTCTTGTTAATAATGATTAACACACACAGTTTACATAAGTACTTTACAGTTACATACATGAGGATGAACCTGGAATCCCTTACCAATAAAAGACTGAACTGATTCACAATTAACTTAATATGAAATATTTGATTGTCAAAATGAAATCAAAATTGCATTCAGACATTTCCATTCAGGATACATCATACATCTCAGTGAACTTTAGATAACAGCTACAGTACAACAATGCACTTAAATCCAAATAACTCATCATTCTCTTGGAAACACTGACCACTAGCAAGGTCTGTAACACATTGTTAATTCACTAAGGGCTACAGAAGATTAACGTTCTCTCGGTGGCATCAACTTCTTTTTAAGTCTCCCTGCACAGCCAAGAGAATAAGCAACGAATGACACGCACAGATTCATCAAAAGTATCATGCAAAGGATTTATTCATTACAGGACTGTCTAAAAGAGTAGCTAGCACAGACATTCATTGGTCTAAAATAAGATTACTTTCTCAAAGTCTGTGGCCCTGTGTTGTTTTATGCCAGCTGAAGGTCCGGATGAACATTTCATTTTGCACTTCCCCGATGGTTTCCTAAGAAAGTTAGGCTTATGTGATCCTACTGGCTGCACTGTGACATCTGTGTCTCCAAGCCCCTTTGATTCCAGTGGCTCATTTCAGCCAAGTTTGACAGAGACCTCGTGAGAGATCAGGTCACTAACATAATTGTGCTCCTGCAAATTTTGTGAGCATTCACAGTTCGGCAGAGAAGGGAGTTCCAAGTTAGTGCCCCACCAAGGCTCCCTTGTAAAACCAGGGGATAACAACAAATCCTTTTCATTATATTTTTGGGAATGCAGTTTAAAACACAAACCTGTAGGAAACCAGGTTTCATCAGAACTGTTTCTTCAGAAAAGAGGTGGGGTTTTTTTAATCCATCCTGCAGAGTTCCTGCTTAAAAAAATCCTAGAGAATAATTTGCAAAGTTGACAATAAATGTTTTTAAAAGCATTCCACAGATTAAAATACATTGAATGGTCTTAATTCCAAATGAGTTTTCAATGTGATTGAGGGGGTCAACCCTCTACACAAGGAGCTGCAACCCTTTGTGCCTTGTTTCAGAAGTAGAAAAGTCCCAGGGTGTTCTCCTAAATGATGTAGATAATTTTAAAACATGTATTTTAGAACTGGAAAATTACAGACTCAACTGTTTTTCCTGCAGAGTCCACAAATAACACTAAGTATGAATAAATACTGCTAGGAATCAAGGTCCTTTTCTGTTGGTTACTCAACAGTCTTCGACCAGCATACTTTGAAAGCACTTAGTTAAACTAACTCACTAGAGTTATCCCATGAATAAGATTGGATGTAAACATGTTTCTACTTTGTTTTTCTCTGGTTTTACTTTGGTTCACAAGTAGGATGGCTGGACACGTTGCTTGGTGCCTGTAGGAGAATAGGGTGAAAGAGGGAGTTTGAAGAGGCTGATCTGCCAGCAGGGCTTATTCAAATACTCTCAGATGACAGCAATCAAGCCTCAAGCGGGAAATAAAATTACTTCCAAATGTCTAAGGCTGCGCATAGATTGTAATGGAGAGGCATTCAGGGCATGCCTGAGAAAACACTGTCCCAGATTTCAGCAGCTGGAGCAAATCAGTCAAAAGCTGAAGTCTGTAGCAGGGTGCCTGGTCTCTGCTGGAGCCCACACGGCCACAAATGCCCTGCTTGGACTTTGTCATTCAAGGTAGTTTCAGAGAAGTCAGTTCAGCTATAGCTGTACCGCAGTTGTCTTCCTGACTCAGGGCAGAAAAAGCCTAAAAGAGTGCTTATCATGGCCAATTATTACATTTTATTCTTTCAAAAGAGGCTTGAGGCAACAGAGATCATTTGTTTTTCTAAGCAAAGTGCTGGAGCACATTCTTGACTCTGTGATGACATTTTTGAGCGGAATCACTTTCATTTGCATGAAGACAGGCCGGTCCCACAGAAACAGCAGATTCTTTTGGTGGGGAGCTTACAAAGAGAACATGCTGCAAGAGCGTTTCAGTCAGCAGAGACAGAACAGGGCCAGGGCTCAGCACTGCTGAATGCTCACAAGTTTGGCAATACAGGCATTGTCTTTAAAATTAGAACAGAATTAAAACTGCAATTAGCACATTTCCCAAAATGTAAGAGGCTTCATTCTGGAAGCAAACATGCCCCGACAGTGGGAATTCTGCCCAACCTGCTGCTACTACAAATTAAAAAAAAATCTTATCAGGACATAAGGAACTATGCCTAATGTATTTAAACCTAAGTCTAAAATAGCAATGTTACAATGAAAATGTAATATTCTTCTACTGTCTACTTTGGCTTGCTGTTCTGGAATCCATGAATGTTTGATTTTGGTCTTTCCAAAATCCAGTCTTGGACTGCTGTGCATCAGTAAAAAATAATGCATTTTGGATGTGAAGAAAATTCTCTGAGCTGCTTTCATTGCCAGTATCAGCGAGACACGGTTTCCACTCACAGTACATTTGGATTCCTGTAGTAAATCTATCGGCGATTCACAAGAAGCCATCTTGGTTGTCCGGCCAGCCAGAAACCAATTGCCCAAGCAACAAGCTGTGCAGGGTAAGATTGTAACTATTTCTTGTTGGTTCCAGCACTGACCCTTGGGGAATGTCACCATTATCTAGCCCCCAGCTGGACTTTGAACTGCCAACCGTTACTCTTTGAACTCAATAGCCCCACCAGGTTTTAATCCACCTTGTTGTCTACCCATTCAGTCCCATACTGAATATGGGACTGAATACTTCCCCAATTTGCCCATGGATGCTATGGGAGATGGCATCAAAAGCCTTGCTAAACTAAAGGTAAACAGCATCCACTGCTCTTCCTTTGTTCACCAAGCCAATTATCTCATTGTAGAAGTCAATCAGATTTAACCAATGCAATGGCAAAGGGAAAATTCATTCAATGTATAGCCCCTAACTGCAGTCTGGTCTTCTCTTCTCTGCACCCATCTATCCAAACTCTTACAAGTTCCACTGTTCTAGTTTCACATGTGCTATGATACTCAAAGTCTAACTGATAAAATAACCATGCTCTGCAAAAGAACTGGTTTGCCTTCCTTGTTTTGTAGGATTTAGCTCCTTTGAAGTCAGACAAAACGCGCATGGATGTCTTTTCTTATTACATCTAAGAGAAACATACTTGCTGCTGCCCAAACATCCTCATTCTTTGAAGCTATACACATCAAAGTTCAATAGAAACCTATCATTACACATTGCCTTTTCCACAAAGCTTTTCTACATTGCGGTTTGCAAAGTGGACTCATGTAATCCCCTAAATGCATCCTTGCTGACTAATATCACCCTCTTTTTCAACTAAAAATAAAGATTTGTAATTAGTAAGAAAATTCAATTCCATAATTAAAAATCCTTGCATTCCAACAGGCTCAGCATTTCAAACTGAAGCGAAAACTACCCAGTGTTTGGGTGGAGTAGGAAGGTATTGCTGGAAAGCTATACTCATAATGTGCTGTTTGTACAGCAAAGCTATTCATTTGCTGAAACTCTGGGCCTCTGAGAAATTAAAAAAGAATGGTAAGCAAGAAAGTCTGCAAAAATTCCAGGAACAAAGCCTCTGTTTCTTTTCTGCTACCATTACCTTTACCACCCTTCAGGCAGCTCATTCAGCAACTTCTGTTTTCAAGATGACATGGAACAGGCTTTGGCAGCCCTCAGGGCATCCTAGCTGTTTTCTGCACAGCATCAGGGATGAAGGTTATAAAGGAGCAGCCTAGTTTTAAGTGTAATCTAAAGTCAATCACATGCATGTGTGTGAGGAAGAGACAGTGATTTAGGTGTGTTTCATGCCCAAGAGAGAGTTTCACTTCTACACAAGTTAAACTTACTTATTACTTACAGATATAGGAGCAATAAGCAGTTTCCTTCTTTCAGTGCCTAAAAATAACAATGTCAGTGAGTAAAAAGTGGGCAGAGCTCAGTTCATTTCAATAAAGGTTAGGAATGAGAAAATCATTGAGACTGAATATAAAAGACAATTAGCACTGGTCAGGAATGTTTCTACAACTTTTTTTTTTGTTGTTGTTGGAAAGCATTGAATTATTGAAATACCACGGAAGGTACTTTTATTAGATACATCCACTTGAAAACTCTTCCTTTCATTTTCAGGATGTTTGAAATTACCTATTCAGTCAAGAAAACATTGGGGTTTGCTAGAGAGATCTTCATACCAGAAAAGCCTTGTAAAAAACAAACATCCCAATCAAGCTACGGAAAACTGTTTTCATTGACCTGACCTAATTCTATCTTTTTCATCATTACTGAGTCATGAGACCTCTTCAAAGTCGCCTCAATTCATCCTGACTGGCTAGGGAAAACCCAGATATTTATAAATGGCTTCCTCTGTGGCACAGGCTGGTGGTTGTATACTGCAGCTCCCAAGATGTCTTCAAGTAGACGCTCACATTTGCAGACCAACACATACTTTAATTTAATTCCTAGAAGAAGAAGAATAGAGCTAGGGGAAGGGAAGAATACCCTTACTCCATTTGCAGAGTGTTGCATAACTTCATTAAGTTTAAGAAGGAAGTTTACGTAAAACCCAGTTTCTTATTTTGCCTTTATGCAACAGTGGGAAGTGGTAATATTAACCTTGTTAATGTTAATAAGGCATTAACGTTAACAAGACATTGTAAGAAAAATCCAGTGTGAAAGAAGAATTAGAGCTATCTTTGCCTATCTGGAGACTCTCTGTAAGAAAAATCCAGTGTGAAAGAAGAATTAGAGCTATCTTTGCCTATCTGGAGACTCTCTGTTGCTGCATTCTGCATTTGAATAAAGTTAAGTATTTTTATTTCAATTTCATTTTTAACTTGGCTTTGGTATTGTCCCGCTTCTTGGTCCATACATATTAAAAATGAGCATTAAAAAAGACATTGAATGTAAAAAAAAAAAAAAGTCAGCAAAGAAGAAATTCTATCCACCCTGTCATTTAGATGTATCACATTGATAAATGTTCTTTAAAAAGATACATACCATCCATTACTTTGCTCTCCTGCAGGATTATGGTTTCTGGGACAGAGGAAATGAAAGGTTTTCCTGCAGGCTCTCCTGCTTTTATTCTTTGGATATCCTTCCATACTTCAGGGATGAAGCGTTATGAACTTCTGTCAGGCAAATAGTCCATACTAAAAAGGTTTTGAATGAATTAAAATTCAAGTAGGGATGCGTACTTAAAACAAACCAGCCGTCATCACCTCCAGCTACTGTTTGCTTTGAACTTAATCTACTTTCTATTTCCTTTAGTTCCTCCTTTCAAAACTACTTTATCATTTTTCAGATCTTTTTAATTTTATCCTACTATTGTTTCTTTGATATAAGCCTTTAAAAGCCCAAGAAGGCAGCATCCAAGTTACAAGAACATTTTTTTCCAAAGCAAAGTTCTATGAATACTGACATCTTTTTGCAGCAGTTAACTCTCACAGCCATTAGGAGCTGCAATCAGGTGCACGTAAACGCATAAAATACAGAAACATTGCTTATATTCCCTTTTGTAAAAGAATGAAAGGCTGTGTGGGTGTCGAGAGAAGCATCCATGCTTAAGGAATGCAACTTAAATATTAGACTCGAGATAACTTTTAGGGAACAATTCAGGGTACGTGGGCACTCTAGTGTGGCTATGCCCCATTGCTGGTGTAAATACTCAGTCCTTCATTGCACTCAGAAATCTGTATAAACAACATAGGAACCCTGACTTACAATTGGGCTCTTACGTGACCAAACCTGTTATGGTCTTTGGAGTGGAAATCTCCAGCTGAAAGCCAGAAATCCTTTACATCACCTTCGACTCAGTTTAAGAGTGAAAATATGTGTCCTAGTTTGCCTATCTCCAAAATTACATGATAGTAGTATATACCCAGCCAAAAAAAAAAAGGACTGCCTTTTTTTATTATTACTTAGTCTTCAGTGCTATTAAATGATAAGCCTTTCAGGACAGAGCCACTGGCAACAATCAAAAGATACCCATTAATGTCAGTGGGCTTTAATCCCATGCAAGGCGTTATTGTGTGCAAAGCATATAGAGGCACTGAAATTTCATGATGCATCGCATCACTTCAGCTCCTTATAAACTATACCTTTCAGTATAGTTTTTTTTCTCTCTAATGCTGTAGATCATTAGAAGTGACTATTTGTGGTACATGAAATGCATCACCAATCACATCTTTCACACAGTGTTTGACTGCAATACAAGCAACAAATAAGAACAGCCCAATTACTTCTTTCAACCTTACAGTTTAGGACTTTTCATAAAGGACCTAAAGGTCCTCTTTAGGGCCCTGTGGGCTCTACTTGAATAGGGAATTATCACAGGTTTTGCATTTAAACGATAGTCTGTGATTGAAGAAGCAGCTTGGCATACAAACATGATACAAGTCCATTCACCAGCTCTCTCCAATATTTTTCGGGTGACTCCCTGGAGAAGCTCAAATAACGTTTTGCTTGGTTCAGATAAACTCCAGCTTATCACAAGCTCACCTGAGCCTTTCAAGGTCCTACTTTTCCTCAAAGAGCACCTTCATTTCCTATCTTTTTATGTTCCTACGTAATTTCATGTTCTGAACCACAAAACCCTTCCACTTCATCTTGTTCCTCCAAACCCAAAATTCCTCCTCTGAAACTTTCATTATGAAAAAAACCATATCCCTCCTTTACTTTACCACCTTACGTATCTTTGAGTGTTACATCAAGAAGATGCCTTAACATTAGAATTTCACATTCAAGAACTGCTCAATAAAATTTTGTAAGCATCAGTAACTCCATAGCAAGAAGTAATCCACAATACCTCATCCTATTAGAAAAAAATCATTGCCACTCAACAATTTAGGAATAGACAATCATTTGCTATTTTTTTTACCATCAGTTTGGAAATACGAACCCAGTTCAGCAAAGTACTAAATATGGTGGAACATGCTCTTGGTAACAATGGTAAAGTCCGGTGCTCATTATGATCAAAAGGACAGAAGTGAATCATTATCTTGGTTCTTCAAAGCCTGTAAGATATTTATGTTCAAGTCCTTTAAGAGGTGGCTTTATTGCCTGAGTCACTACTCGCATTTCTGTGTAAAGCAGGACTGGAACATCTACATGTAAATTAACATGTTTAGTTCTACCCGCCTGCTGAAAATCAGTCAATCAATTAGGGATGTTACACTTCAAACTTAACATAGCTTTTGAACAAACTCTAGTCTTTTAGCTCCTTCAGAATATTACAATCATCAAGAGCATTGCCACTACACTTGAAGAAGGCGGCTGGAAATACGGTGTTGCATTCTCAGCTGATTCAAAGAGTCACAGCTCTGAAAAATCAGTAGCTCTCTGTAGACTGGATCTTCTCCAGTTTACGCCAGCTAAAGATTTTGACTTTCAGTCCCTCAATCAGCATCTGTTTTTTACATAGATATCTATCACTCTGTTCTAAGAAAGTTCCCAGAGGATTAGAAATTGCTGGCATCTATCCACAAAGTGCACTAGAGGTTTGTGATAATTTCCAGAACACAGTGTCCTATTGCTAAATTCATTCACACTAGTGAAGAAATGTAATATTGCCAGTGTTCTTCCTCACTAACTCCTTCTCTGCCAGTGGTCTGTGCTAATGTAGCCTCATGCAGCTACTCCCAACAATCTTTTGTGCAAATAAGGCCAAATATGTCATCACTATATTATTTTAAAAATATCACTAATCCTACCAGGTTAGTAGGCTCATACCTGGAATCAAATTCATTAAAGGGTTGTTAAAATGAAATAATTTTTCTAAAATAAAATGCACTACAGGAAATAAGGAGTGAAAGATGCACACCAGTGCTTATTTAAGACAGACAGTGCGCCTTCAGGGATGAGTGCCCAACAGTGGACCTACAATGCATGAGCCACACGATTGATCTGCACATACACAGAGGCAAGATATGAACGACAAGCCGGACTATATCGTACGTGCAGTGAGACCAAGCTCTGTATCTCATGCCAAGCAGAATTGTCATGCATGTGTGCGGCGCCCAGACCTTCCAAATACTCGAGGAACAGCCAGTACTCAAAGGCAGCTTTCTAACTGTCTTCAAGTATAACGTAACTTCTGCCTTAAAGAAAACAGTGATCTAAAAGTGAACTAACACACCGATGCACATCTCCTTGGTGGAGTGCTTTGCTGCCTGGCTCTTTTCAAAAATTCACATGAGAGTTCAGACTTCCAGTAACGTTCCAACGTATACTAGATGCACGTAATAAAACAAGTTTATTTTATACTCCTAGACCACCCACAAGACTTTTTGCATACCTTCACAGCAAGGCCTTCAGCACTGAGTTGGCAACACCGTACTTTTATTCACTGGGGCCTTATTCAAAGTTTAAAGCAAAATCCTTCAAGGCTTATGGCCCCCTCACATCCACCTGTTGTCATGAACCTGACTATTACACATGACAAAGACAACAGACAGAATTGCATGAAATGAGCAAAAGAAAAAAAACAGACAAATTTTCACAGACTGAATATACAGAACCTCACCCTCAGTTTGTGTGAACGGGTATAGTTGCACTGAAGTTAATGGATCAACATCATCGCTGACAGACTCTCCCACTGTTTACAACCACTCTTCAGCACAGTCATCTGCTGCACCATTTTTTAAACAAGTGGATATGTAGCAATTTTAAGAGCTGCAGAATGAGATGCATGTCTAGGTGTGGTCCTCTGTGTTGCATCCCTGAAGAACTACCGAAACCGATGAACTGGGAGAATATAAAAAGGAATATAGCTTTTTGCCTTTGGCAATGAAAATTGCATAAATTAATATATTAACTGCATGGTATCAAAAGGGAAAACTATCCTTCATACAGCTCATTCTTATCACGTCCGTAACTGCACTCCTTTACGTTACAGACATTGAAGAAGAGGGCAAAATATTTTCATAGTGATAAGTTTGACAAGAAAAGATAATAACCACCTTACTGGAAACAAATGGATTACACTGCTATGCTATAGATAAAGTTGTGTCAGCATTTCCATAAAAGGCCTCCCTGTTACCAGCAGTTTTCAAGCGGGCAGGCAAAATTTCTACATCAACTAACACGATACAATCCCAGGAGTATCCTGGAAAAATTGGGGAAAAAGTAATTCTTGAGCTAACATTGGAAAAGAGAGAAGGGAGGTGTTTGTGGGGGCAGATTGACAGAGAAAGTGATAGTGTCCCAGCAGTTCGCTGATTTCTACCAGAAACGACTCACTATGCAAGGTCATACCTCGGTCTGCTTCTGTGGATGTTCATGGCACAACTGCAGTGACTTCACTGACGCAGAATCATAACGCGCGTCATCTCTGTCATATACTGTCATAGATGTACAAATACTGTGTCATATATGTACAAATATGCATATACAATATATATTTTTATGAATAGTTGTAAACCAAGGATAAGACCTGTTAGAAACTGAAAATAACACAGATAAAATAGCTATTTGTGATAGATGGAAACGGTTAGGTCCTTAAATAAATACATAAATAAATCTTTGCCTAACGGATGAGCCAACACAGATTTCATTACTGCTGAAACAAGGCCCAAATTAACAAACAACATCAGAACATTTCAGAAAACATTAGTTCAGCTTTGTCCTTCCCAAAAGCATTTAACTGCTTTCATCTAGAACTGATGATTGTCTAGGATAATTTAATGCATGTACACTAACTGTACCTATTGAAAATGAATGATTTTTTAAGACCTATGTAAAAAGTAAATATACCAATGCTTCTCTTACCACTCATTTCTGGATCCAACCCAGAATTTAACATTGTAGCTTAGACCCCTCTAATTTAACAATCACAAAACCATTTTCTAATTTCATTAAATTTGCATCAGGCTCTCCTTTTTACACTTGCACAATTCACTTCACATTGACTAGCGCTCTGTTCTTCTTGTGCTAGAAACTTTGGGGTGTTTGAATTTCCTCCTATAGTTGGACCACAAATCTTTTCTTGACAAGGAATTTGCTCACTGCTTGACAGGGGACTTTTTGACAGGGTTTATTTGTGGTTGGTGGGGTGTTTTGGTTTTTTTACTGTTGTGGCACTGAAACGAATAATAAATAAAACACTGTCAACGTGATAGATTAAATTTGTATCAGATGCTGTGAGCTACTGCAGTTACTCTCATATATAAAACATGAGAATGTACAAAGTGCAACAAAGGTCACACCCACCTAAAGCTAGGTAATAGCTTTTTTTATATATATAGAATATAAATATAAAAATCTTATATTAGATATTATGTGATTTTATATATATATATTAAAAAAAAATTAGATCAATTAAGTGTTTGGGAAATCCCCCAAAGAGGCAATTTTTAGGAACTTGAAGACCGTTGCTTTGGTTTTGAGTGAATGAGTAATCAAACTGAGCATTAAGCTCTGTGGCATTTTGGCAGGGGTGTAGCCTCCTATACAATTCTGTACTAGTAAGCATGAACACAAGAAACTGATATAAATTTGTGTTTATTTTGGGGCACAGGGTGAATCTTCCCTGTTGATATACTGTAGGGCAAATGGGGAGAAGCTTACTTCCAAGATGAGATGCACCCCACTGTGCAACAGCTGATAAACTGCTATATTACATAGAAATCGCTATTTTAATACAATAACCATCAGTTTAGAAATCCAGTAACTTAAAACTACTATGGAGTATATTTTGCAGTTTTTACAATTTAATTTCCTTCTACCAGGAGCAAATATATGAAGTGAAAATGTGCCTTTCTTCAACATCAGGAGCAAGTCTGACTTAGTGCTAAAAATGTATTATGCCAAAACAGAGACTATTCCTTGGGCACTACAAAGTATACCTTCATTTTTTTAAATTATCTAGTCATATTTCGGAAGATAGTGATTCGATACACCTGTATCAACAAGGTTTGGGGATGCAAAATATCCTTTCAATGTAGTAGAAGAACAATATAAGTTATATATTTCAAGGCTGACCCACATAGCACAGTTCCGTGTGTAGGGCTGTGCCATTTTAACAAACAGAAAGTTATAATTAAATTGTGTTCAGAAGCAAACCTCACTTTGAGTCATTCCTTGGATATCAACACTTGAAGAACATAAACAGCCTTGTTGTTTCAGGGCCCCTTACGCTCTTGATATTAAGCAGAGCAGCGTAGTTTACACTCAATACAGTCTCTAATTCAAATATAACAACTTATAAAAGCACATAGCTCAGCGATTGCTTGCTATACTTCATAGAATCTTTCCAACAAATCAGAAAGGTGACCGCCGAGTAAGATACAATTATGGCATTAATAAAGGAGTAATAATAAATAAATAAGAAAAGTCAATTCTAAAAAATAATCTTGCGTAGCTGCTGAGTATCAGGCCATTGAAACTAGTTAAAAATCTTAATATTCTTCAATTTTGAATACAAAACCCAGAAATACCTCCACTTGTTAGTTTCTATTTGTTCATCAGGAAAATACACAATCTCTAAATCTAAAAAAAGGTATTATTTCATGGAGATGGTTGCAAATGATCAAACTGAAATTATCACACTGTAAAATCATTCTTAGACACTGGCATTTATTGATTCTACTATACAACCTGCCACATGGATTAAAAGCTTTGGTTTGGTATATATCAGCTCTATACACTATTAGAAATATCCGTAGAAACCATGTCTTCCACAATGACTATACAGCATTTTGTAATTACATTTCAAGATCTGATTCAAACGATATTTCAGTTAATGGTGTTAACCTAATCTTTACTTAATCATTATGTTAGTAGGCCACGCATTGCTCATTTTTAATATTAAATATTAAATATGTAATTGAAACTAAGCATACTGATTGGATTCTGAACACACTAAATTATTTGTCTCAAAAATAATTTCCATCCTCTGTAATTTCTTAGTCGGTTTGCTTATTAAACTTAAGTAAATACTTTTGTGTATTGCATCTACAGTTTAATGTAATTTACTTGAGATGTGGAACTCTTCTAGAAATCTGCCTGAGGACTTGTTTGCCCCATTGGAAGTTATCTTCATTACATGCAATTAGAGTGAAGAAACAAGTTACCAAAATGACAGAAGGCAGGAGCAGAGGAAGATCGCTGGAGGTAGATCTCTTGTGCAAGACCTGCATATTTGTGCCTCATCGCACTTGGTTTAGCAGCAGTTCCAGGACTCTTACACAGGCAAAGAAAGTTATTTGTAATAGACCTGATCTGTGTACATGAAAGGGGGGAAAAAAAAAAAAAAACAAAACAAAACACACCACCAAACTAAAAAAACCAAAACAGTCTGACCACCATTACAGATACAGCCCTTTTCCCAGACCCAGCTAAATATCTCTGAAGGACATCCCCTAAATCTCACTGAAATTAACTGGAATCCTCTCACCCTCTGTAAGAGGCGTTGCAACCTGCTAAGTTGTAACGGGGTCAGCTCTAGATCCCTGGCCAATATTATGTAATAACCACATTGTAGTCAGCCTTCCAAAAAAACCAAACAACACTGGGACAAGATTTCTAGTACATATGAATATTGATATAGGGTAACAATTTTCAAACTCTAAGTAACAGAAATCACTGTTGAGCTTTAATGCTTTTATTGAGGCACGAAAGAATAATAAAGATTACGTCATGTTAGGAATGGAACAGTGGATAACAGATGATACATTTCAATATACATCTCTGTAAATACTAAGCAAATGCTGAGGTTCCAAGACTTCCAACAACATGCAAACAGACGAGACATTAGATCCCACAAAGACATACTAGACCCCACTGACATTATCAAGAAGCACAGATGAGAATCAAATGTCCACAAGAACCTCACGTGTGTCTGAGAGACTGCATTTTCCAACTAGATAGATGAGGAACCATCAAAAAAATAAAAGGTACCCTAACAATTCTTGAGAAACTAGAAGAATGAGGCACACTAAGTTTTTTAATAATGATGTAATCAATAAAAACATAGTTTGGTACACAGAATACTGGGCTCAAGGGTAAAGTGGTGAGAATGAATGAAGTGTGATATACAGAGGGTCAGAGGATAGATGGTCTAACAGTCACTTTCACCTCCAAATACAAGAATCCAGTGAATAATCTTTCACAAACTTAACAAGGTGCTACAGAAATTATTATTTTTTATATATATCCATATTTACATTTGGACAACATGATCTGTTTATTTTTATTCCAAACTATATAATTTTATAGGGACCTGTACTGGTGCTATGGAATAAGCAGTTCACTGAAATACTTCGGAAGAATTATTCTTTAAATACTGGAGAAAAGTTCTGGGGTGAAATCCATGGATTGCAGGTGAACATCATACTGCCTTCTTCACAGTGGTGAAATTCCCTCTTCAAGACAGACCAATCGTTTAGGTTTAAAAGGGGTAAATACACAAGGACTCCCCCAATTTTTTGCATTCAGTGTTTATGCCCTATATATTTATTACCATATATAGAACCGAGCAAGGTTTATTCCATGTTTGCCTTCTGAAACCTCTGCTTCATCCTGAACTCAATATATATAGCACAGTCTGATATTAAGCAGTCATTCAAATAGTGTGGGAATCAGCCTTAATACATCTATGTTATAATGCTCCTTTCAACATGGAAAGTGAGAACTTTCCAGTCTCCACAAAAGGGGAAATTATTTTAATTCAGCACCAGAGATTCCACCTCAGATAATAACACAAGGAAACCAAACTTTACTAAATCACAATAGACTGTGAGAACACATCCTCCAAGATTTGAAATCAAGGTAAGGTCTGGGGACGTTACAGGATGTTGAAAAAAAGCCATCAATGATACTCCTATGCATTTTCATAACTTGTGATTTCTATGCATTTCTTAGCACACAGGACACTACAGGATACCTAACTTGAACCTAATTCACAGTGGCTAGTGAAGCAGTCCTAAACGATAAATTCTCATCTCCTGATGAGTCAAGAGAGAGCAGCAGAGGAGGGTATTTTAAGGACGGTAGAAGAAGGTTCTGCCTGGCCAGGCAGGTGGAGTTTCTCCGTGGACATCTTCAAACACACCTTCGCTGTGTTCATAGGGTAAGCTCTTGAGCCTGGGAGCAGTTCAAGCGTGGATCCTGCAAGTCCAGAATGGCGCAGAGCCAGCAGGATGCTGAGCCCCACACTACAGGATCACCTGGGACAGTGAGCATCCAGGAGCTGCTGAAGCTGGCAGTCACTCTGGGAACTGCCTAGGTGCCTGCACCAATGGAGCAGTTTGGAGAGTCAGCTCACTAAGCTTTCTGAATTAACTAGTATTTAATGACTAAATTAGACTGATTACTCCCCCCCCTCACCCCCCAGATGCTTATTGCCACTTCGGTATGTAAAAGCTTCCTTATATGCAAACTGGTTATTTTCGAGAAAAGTTACATTTATTAGACTGTCACCGTATGCTTTGCAGGATATCTTCATCTCAAAAGCGTGAGTTAATGAAACTCTGAAACACAGAGATACGCAGAAATCTATTTTCAAAAAAATCCAGAAACCAAAATATTGTCCTGTGGTTACTAAGACCCATCAGAAACTTCAGATCTCACAAAGCAGTCCGGAAGAAACTTGACAAGAATGAGACACAGATAACTAAAGGACTTTTCCAAAACAAAACAAAGCCACATATTGTCCTCTAAATTGCTCTCTATTGCCTGTGCTGAAATAACAGACAAGTCCATTTCCAAACCAAACCCTAAAATCTGGCTTAATTATTCTTCAGTGATTCTCTCACACTTCATGAAGATCTGTTCTGAAAGCTTTAAAACTAAAATTGAATCCTCTAACAAAGTATTTCTGAGAAGTAACTAAGCTTTGTTTAAAATAGTATAATTGTGTTTGTTTAAGGTAAGATTAGCTCAATTTACAGCATGATTAGACTTCTATTCAATTATTTAAGATGTATTTTTTGGCTCCCAAATCCCCACTGGTACAAAAGCCACTGTACAGCTGTTCTTTCATTTTCCTCCACTGAATGACTAGTAAACCTCTGATCAATACCTCCAATAAGCACTTTCACATGAATTTCCATCCTCGCAGAAAGCCTGCCAATCTCAAGAGACAAAAGAGCTTCTGTGCCACATTTTATATCTATTTTTATATCATAGGAGCTCATTTTTCTAGGCTATAAGCGGTAGTTTCCTGCCAGATCCACCCACTCATACTGCAGCTTCTCATGGTGAACACTTCAAAACACCCAGAGGAGGAATTACAGTTTAACAAATATCAAAGTGCTCCACCTAAGAAAACCATTGGTCTAAGTTTTGCAACCTCAAGTTCTAGCACACGATCCATTTTCTGCTTCTACATCAGCTGTTCATACCAACATACATGAAAGTATGCCTCTGCAGACGGTTACTACTGCTCAGTCGTGTATCTTCTCTTTCAAAAAAAGAGAATTCCTTGTAATGGCATATTGCCAGGAGCTGATGGCTAAGAAACCAAACTATTAATACCATTTTTATTCTCCATTTTCCTTGCTCTGCCTATAGGTTTAAGATTGCTTCAGTTACCTCATCACTAAGTGTAATAAACACATCTAGCAAAACTCTCCCCCCGTTACCAAAATATTTAGAGTAACATTTCAGAAGTTGACTACAGCAAGCAACACTTACTTTTTTGTGTATCAAGGAGCTTGAAATATCACTCTGAAAAATACCCTGAGACATAAGCAACTTCTACGTTAGACGAATCCTTCCTCAGATGTAACCCATAACTTAGGATCAAAAAGGAAGCGGCATCTATCAGCTTTTTTGTACTGCAAACAGGTGGTGAGTGCTTAAAATTTATACGCATTCCTCAAATTTCCACTGACTACAGCACATAGCATATTTTTAAATGGTTTATTTCAATTTATTTGCAATCTTCATGTCTGTTGGAAAGCATAATGAATACATGCTGAGATATCTAACAACAAACCAAATCATCACTTGCCAGAAAAACTTCAAAGCTCTTAGACGCATAACAAAAATCAAAACGATGCTGCAGAAATTTATCTTCCAGACTCTTCTATTTACAGCTTACTAGAAGCGCTGCCTTTTAAGTGTTCTCTCTCACATAGTGAGTAGAAATATGTCCTGCTGCTATTTACTATCTTCTGGCACTAGCTGCTAATCACAGCCAGGCTACAGGTTCTGTCATTTCATCCCTAGGACTCCGGTCAGCCCCCAAGGGATGGTGACAAGCCTACTTCAGGGAACCAGAGACTCGACCCTATAGCACTCCTTTCCATTGCTGAACGATTTTGAAACCCGAAGCAGCTGAATGAGACACACACTTGCACTTAACAAGCACATTGCTCGAGATCTATTATCTGTTAGAAAGTTTTATCTCAACTGCTTTTTAAAAGTCATTTTAGTATGTCAGACATCTGTCTTTAATGGCAAACAGCATAAAGTAACACGAGGTTTCTTTTTCTCTTCCTATTTTAAACAAAACCGAGAATCACCTCACATTTACAAAGAAATTCTGAAAATATGGATCTGAGCCCAAAACAGACTTTTTGAATAACCCAAAATAATAACTTCTGTTGGCAAGACAAACACTGATAAATATAAATTACTGACATAGTACATTATTTAACTGTTTACCGAAAGATATAAACATGGACAGGGTGTAAAAAGCTGCAAAATCTCTTCTAGGAACTTACTCACTTGGAGTAGCCGTTCACTACCACATTACAACAAACATCGCTGTTCCGATTGTCCTCAGGTGAGGATTCAGTTTCTTCGCATGTTCAGGAGTCCGTGACTTCAAGGAATGTGAGCCACAGCCTGAAATACTAGTTTCCTTTTTTCTTTCCATTAATTAAAATCCCCCACAAAAGTTTAGTTTATGACTTATGCATTACATTATTTTATAATATCCTGCTCTCTGCTGAATAGTATATATAATAAATGGAAAACAGACACAATCGCTCTGGAATTTCATTCATTCTGAATTTTTGATGGATTTATAGGCATGGAATTTCTTTCTGTCTTTCAAATAGTCCAGTGTGGAAATGTACCAGGTTCAACATACTATACTTAACAGACATTTAGTACATGTTCTTACCAGTTTAAAAAATGGATATTGTAACAAAATAGCAGGCCAGTCCCAGCTTAGGATGGTAGGTTTGCGTTTGAAAAAAATTCAGAATCATTCGAGAGTAGGCATCAAAATGTTCGTATTAGAAGTAGACAATATTATTGTTAATCATTCTTCTGTCCTATCTATTTTTTATTTATCAAAATGTAGCAATACAAAGAGGCATTAAAGACAGAAGCAATTCATTTAGCTGTGTGAAACCAGCTGTTTGTATGTTATAAGGATAAAACATATTTGAGACTGCTGTACAAGGAAAAAAATCTGGGACACACTGTGATCAATAGCAGGCTGGAAACTTCCCTCTGAGAAAGAGAAAAATAAGCAGGTTGGGGGGATCCTTGGACAAGATTTTTTTTCCTGTGTTTGGATGTTGTTGCTATCATGCCACCCATTTCTAGCAATACTCAATTCAAACACATTTCTTAATTTAATCATGCAAATCCCTTCCCAGTCAGTTTCCCATTGTAATCTTTACAGCCATTATAAATGTGTCTACCAAACTTGAATTCACACAATCATCTATATAACACTGCAAGATATAAGCAAATAAATGAATTGCATATCAATCACAGTGCATATTAAATATATACAATGAATTACAGATAAATCAATATGAAGATATTCAAACCCAAATTATTTACATAGTTCCTTAAATATATTTCCACATGGATTTCATGTAATCAGTGTTAATGTACAGAGCACAGAAATAATATACAGCTGCTCATGGTAACATTACTAAATTACACAGTAATCACAGAGTATCTCTGTATGAGTAGTAATGGTAAACATTACCTTATAAAAGTCTCCTTTTCTACTGTGCCTCAGTATCAGTTTTCTCAGCCAGGTAGCTTCAGCTTATGAGAACCAGATACATTTTGAACTATCACCTTCATGCCAGGAGGTATCTATCCATACATCTGAAACACGGGCAAATATTTGGTTCTACTTTCTCAATGACACAAGAGGTATAAGGGTCTAATGCTCAATATATGGTGTTCTCTTGAGCTATCTGCAGTTAACCAGGTACCTACATAAGAGCTCAGCAATGAAGAGCTTGTGAGGATGCAAGAAGTACTAGAAAAAAAAAATGTATTCCACGTAGAAGACTAAGCACCCTGCCCAACCTTAGAATTCAACAGTTCAGTATCGTTTCAGCCAGTCTCCTCCAATACTTGTCTTTCTCTGCATATTAATCTCCTTTAATGATGAATAGGTTATAGGCTTTCTCCCAGTTTATTTGGCAGAGATGCTGACAATTCTCTCAGAACAGCATCCCTAGCACAGACCAGTAAAGTGACAAAAGGGCCCATGAAGACAACTACAACTACAGCTATGTATGAAGATGCAGCAGTGTGCCCCGGCAACCTGGTGTAGTACCGATCTTTCAGACCTGAGCCCTGACGAGAGGGCATCAGAGCCCCCTTCTAAGCCATTCCCCAATGTTTCTTCCTGATAAAAACCCGGGCACAAAAGGAAACGGACAAGCCAGGATTGTGGAAATTGGCCTTTTGTTCCCACCATGGAACTGGGATGTAGTTAGGACATGCACCTCAGCCCCTTGGTTTAAAGAAAACCGGAGGAAAAGCAAGTATGTTGTTAGTAGATTTATATTGCTCTACAGTACTCTGCACCCCCAACATTTTTAAGGGCCCACATATTAAAAAAAGCTGAAAAACCATTGTCCCAGGGATCAGCTGCTCTTAGCAAATCTCTCTGGGTTTCCTTTCCTGCAGTGACTGCACCCCTGCTCCCCTGCAGTTCCCACATATTTTGTACCCAGAGAACTAGATAAATATAATGAGAGATTGGTAAGGCAAAATTCCTGACAGTGGCAGTTACTATCCCAAGCATGGAAAAAAACAAAAATAAAATCTGCATTTCATGTGTCTTTATAATTGATTATATCCCACCATAGTACAAAAGAGCAAAAGCACATTTTCCAGTATTTTAATACATATGGGAACCTGAGACATAGCCAGGAAGGCTATTTCATACGGAAATAGCTTCAGTCTTCCAGAGTTCAGAAAACTATTCCATTTCTTTAAAAATATCTCCCAAATCCCAAGGCAGATTAAATCCAAAAAATGTGGAATAAAAATCAGTCTGAAGGCCCAGGTTAGCACAAAGCTTGATGCGATTCTTTTTCAGTCCTTGGCCAGAGTTTATTTTCCTTCCCATTTACACTCAACAAATCACTGCCTCTGCATTTTCTGTCCTTCCATTTCATGTTCTTACCCTGACTTACTCAAAATAAAGAAAAAGTCCTGATCTAGGCTATGGCACCTGAAATGGTGCCATTCATCACAGGAGAAAAGCATAATCCAACAGGGACGCAGCGTTCAGCTCAGCAATACTTCAGCTGCTTGCTTGGCACTGGTCTTTTTTAACCTCAAATATATCATCAAAGTAGAGTTTATGGGGAGCAGAGTTTATGGCTAACAAGCACTACCAAACGGGTGGTGAGAGGACACCATTATCATAGGCGCATGGGTCATTAACTGACACCTAATTTATAGACTAGAGTAGAATCATAGAATAGTTTGGGTTGGAAGGGACCTTTAAAGGTCACCTAGTCCAACCCCCCTGCCGTGGGCAGGGACATCTTCAACCAGATCAGGTTGCTCAGAGCCCCGTCCAACCTGACCTTGAAGGTTTGCTTTATAAAGCAAATTAAATGTGCATCACAGGAAAATGCACAGAAATGCCAGATATCTGTAGAAAGCCATGCTGGGGTATAAACAGCCCACCAGCTGGTTCGGCGGGAAGGAGCTCCAAACAGCCTTTAATCAAGTATACGCCAGTGTTTCCTAAATGTGGTGTCTGCATGCTCACCACGCAGCGTGTTTGGAAAATGAAAAGCAGGCACATGTGGAGCATTTTCTTTTCAGTAAAGCAATGCTCCCTGGTTTGCTGCCTATTAAATTTCATCTACTTCAGGTTTTCAATTTTTAAAAATGTTTAGGACTTCATCTTCATACATTGAGTCTTCTAGTGTCACTAATCACTATAGACCATATGTAAAACACTCGCAAGTTTATTGACACATATGGCACACATTGACACAGAATCATATGAGTTACTAGTCACAAAGCTTACTAAAGTCAGTGGGTCATGGGTGGCAAGATTCCCAAAAAAAGGTACTTTGCAAACAGTCTGGATGTTTCTGAAGAGCATTTTGCTATACAAGTAATTCTTTCCACTGGAGATGAAATAGCACAGCTAACAATCACATCAGTTCCCTCCCTTTCTTTCAGCTTATAACAATAAAATGTGTTATATTTGGAGCTAGGAACAAACAACTTACAATTTGCACCTAGCTTGCATTAAAGCACAAATCAATATATTGGTAGCAATGATAATAAAAGGAAATGGATTCACACAGTTCAAATAACTGCATGTCTCTACACTGTTTTAGAGACCAGTACAAAGTTTTTCTTGTGAAAACATTAGTGAACCAGAACAGTGTCCAAGAAGCCCAGCACAACCAGCCACAGCATTCAGCCCATGAGTGAAAACTTCTAAACTCATTGGGGCAAATCAGTATTAATCCTCTATTCACCTATGGACTTAGTTCATATATAAAGGATGGCATATTTTATAAAATACTATCAGAAATCATCGTTCCAATGCTTACTGTTCTATCCCTTCCTAGCTGCATTAGCTTTACATAGAAGGAAAGGTTATCTCATGTTCCTCATCTCTGTACCACCAACCAGCGTTCCAAGCCCTGACAGCAGCTTTCAGAAATCACATTACCAAAAAGGAAAAGGCAGCCAAATTGTTTTAGCTAATGTGGTCTGGGCGCATAAGCAAGAAACAGCTTGTAGGAAGAGGTCTTTGATCTGATCTATGAGCATAGTTAGGAACAGCAGACAAGCTTACTTCCGAAATAGAAGCCACAGACTTGACAATAGCTTCCTAGAATTTATTTAGACAAATATCCATTAGACCATCTCTCTCTCTTTCTCACACACACACAAAGTAAAATAAAGGTATGCTGCAGGACCAAGTGCCTTTTCCAGAGAGTGTTTCAGACCGGTTACTTTAGAACCCTTGAACATTATTTCTTAGCTGTCATTTACCTCTGAAGTCAGGTCAGTATCATCTTTTCTTACAGAAACAGCGTAATTGAACAGATTTGGAAATTTCTAAGAGCAATGGTACAAAAGGCATTTAGAAAATGTATTACGCCATGTTGTATTTAGTTTTAGTCTGGCTGGGCCTTTCCAGGAATATCAAATACACGCATTGTATGTTCTAAATGCTTCCTGTTTTGAGTAAATATATATCCTCTGTTATTCAAAACATCAAATAAAGTGCGTACCTTACAAATAAAAGGCAAAAGTTTTAAAACTTTAAAGTTTAATTTATATAGAGTTAATAAATGACTATACATCGATGAGTCTAACTTTTATGGCTTTCACCATGACTTAGGAAATAGTCTATTTCTCGTGCTATTCATGAGTAGCACATGTTTATCATAACTATAATAACAAAATTCATTCCAAAGAATATTATTAAGCATCCTTATTATTCCATTATTAAACAATAATATGATGTATAATACGCCCTATTTCTACCTTACATATGATCCAAACATAACCACATCTTTCAGTACCAAGGGGTAATGCATAGGGGATGGGTTACCCTATCTATTTCCATGATTTCATGATGAGTCTGAAGATGCATGGTATTTTTCTTAAAACTATAGATTCTGAGTCATATAATTTATAAGGATTTAAGCTGTCATGAAAAGAAAGAGATAATTCTGTCCCCAAGCTTGCGGAAGAAAGTTTTAAATTAGGAACTTTAATGGTTTAAAAAAAAAAAAAAAAGGTTGGGGGGGGGGCTAAAAACCTAAACAAACGCAGAAGGCAACTAAAAAACTAAAAGACTAAGCTTATGATTATTTTAATTTTTTTTTTTAATATGACTCATGATTTTATAAGGTTTTGGATTGGAAATACTGATATATTTCTGTTCCAGTAATTCCTTTAGAAGATGTATTCAGGACTGCATACCCTTTCTTACCAAATTCTCAGCATGTTCTTCTGTCTCTTGAATTTCAGTCCCATTCATTCCCTAAAATATTCCTTCACCATCCCCTAAAATTCTCTATTGTCCTTTCAGAAAGGAAAGAATCACCTCAAGCCCTGCCACTCTCTCCCTCCCTCTCTAGGCTACCAGGTTTCAAACTAGTCCTACCCTATTCATGTTCCTTGCCTGATATAATTGTGGTTGGTTGGAAATTAATAAATATAGATTAAAAAATAATTCTTACTAAAAAAAAAATTAAATACAAATTTGGTTTCTTTGATGGCAGCACAGTTATTTTTAGTTCTTGTTTTGGTGGGTTTGTTTGTTTACAGTGGCAGAACTACCATTAGAGAATGCAGTGTAAAATCCCAATGGAGACAAGATCAACCATCACTGTAGTAACACCATCTCACACGGTTACTTTACAGTAAAATCCAGGCTGACTTTCTACACTGACATGAGTAAATGTATATTAATTATCTAGTGGTGAAAACACATCTTCTTGGCACTGAAGACAAAGCTATCTTTTTGTTCACTTTGGCACTAAAAGAAAACCAGTTTCCAAATTGATTTCATCTCATATTATTGAAACAGTTCATAGATTCATTTAGAATACGCAAACTCTCATTTTGGTGGCGGATAATAATCCAAAAGCACCTTTGGTGTTTATTACTTAATTGATGCTTAATTATTTAATTATCAATACACCTGCTAACCATTAAAGTATTGCAGTTTTAAGCAGCTGAAACCAAATAGCAAAGGACATTATGAAAACAGCCTCACTACCTTTATACACAGGTGTATTCATTAACTTCCCATTGTAGAACTTCATTTTATACCAAAGACTGAATCAGAGAAGACTATCAATCCAAAAATCTAGAAATTAAGGAAAGATAAGAGTGTAATTGTTCATAGACAAGCACACATTTGCCTTTTACCATAAACCCAACAGGGCTCCACCCAAATCTGAAGTCTAGAAAAAGGTCATCTCAATTTTAAAACTTTCAGGCTAATTTATAGAAAAGTCCTGCTAAAGTTGAAATAATCTATCTAGTTGTTCCTGAATTATGTGTTGTCCCTTGCTAGAAGTGTGTCCTTAACTCTGTATTTCATTTCCTAACATTCAGGAAGACTCTACTTTGGTTTACTGTCTCGACCTTCTGAAAAAGAGACCTTTCTTACATTCTCACCACAGCAGCCCAACTCATTGACACTTTTTGTGCAAGAAAAAAATGTACGAGGCAAATTGTAACCAATATATTCCATACCTTACTACTGTAGTAAAAGACATCCAGTACCCAGAACTTGTGCACTAACACTGCAGTTAGCTGATTGCGTGTGCCAACAAGCCATAAGGAAGACCAAATACACTGGCCTACTGCCATCACAGTGGTAGCCGTATGGAGCAGAAGAGCAAAGCATGGGGTAAAAAGTTTTAAAACTCTGAATTCCTCCTCCTTACCTTCATATGAGCCCTCCCTACGTGAGAAGCTTTTTTACTCTACCCACCTCAAGTCTTCCTTGCTTCATTTTAAGTCCTGCAGCTTTTAAGGCTGTGGTGGCTGTATCACACCTCCCAGCAAGGTCTGAGCCACACAGAGTATGAGACATGTCTGAAAAAGGCGTGATGTGGCTGGACACCCTGTCTCAGTAGATCCAGGCCCCCTCCATAGCTTGCAGGGGAGGAGAAGTCAGATCACCAAGACACCAGCGAGCTCCCACTGAGTTTCACTTGCTGAAAGGTGTGATGAAACTGCTGCAATGCCATTTCATTTGTGAGTGTAGTGAGTACAGGATGACTCTACTTCAGTGACAGGGTTTCACAGTCTCTGCAGACATGACAGCTGCCATGGCCTTCCTGCAAGCATTTCGCACAGAATACCCAGTAAATCTTAAATGTCCCTCTAAATCTTTAAAACAAAACCAATAAAAAGCAAGTGGAGGCATCACAAGCTATTATAGCTTCCTACTTCAGACACAACTGGCACAGCTAAACCCTTACAGATTTGAGTACTATGCCATTTTCAGCGTACTGGGAAATCCCAGCTAATCAGCTCCGCATGTGTAACAAGGCCTTGCAGAACAGTTTTTCATATGGGCTTGTATATTTTTCCTCTGTAAAGCTGCACACACATCCCTTTGGACGACTCAGTCGTCCAAACAGGACTAAATACGTATAAACCATGGAGCTGAGGGAAGGTCTCAGCTGTATGCTCAAGTGCAGATTTTGCACAGAGAAGTGAGCGGTCAATGCAACAACTGCACACGTGTGCTTATAAGCCAGTCTGCTCATCTTCCCTGCACATAAGCAGAAAACATCCTCCCACATTTTGGCTGCATTTAATCTATTGTTTTTGAGAGGTTACGGTCTTCTACATATAAAACATGGGCTTAATAGCAGTCATCTTTGGCAGCAAGTGTCCTATCCAGTCATGGTTTAGATTTGTAACAACTAACTTTTCATAAAATTAAACGAGATCTTTATGAGCAACACAGCATTAACCTGTATTTCAGTTTCATGACATTAAGCACATCTACTATTATCAGCATCAGATTGTTCCTTCTTTTTGTTTAGTTCTAGTTTTCCATTTCAAAATGCTTTATTAGTAACCAAGCTTTAATTAGTTGCATATGTATTTCCCCAGTTTCCAGGAAAAGCCTAACATCAGCATTATATGTATCAGAAGCATGTAAACATTTTCCAAATCCTATCTTTGCTCCTACATCCTCATCCCACAAAACATCTACATACTCACACAAAACAACATAAAAGCATCCCACAGCTAATAAATTCACATTTACTCAACTTCAGGAGTACCAAGCATTCATCATATTCACTGATCCAAAAACATCAAAGAGGGCACTCCTTTTTTGCATTATCAAGCAGTTTGAACTTAGTTTACCTCCCCAGCTTGTAGAAAACAACTCAATTATAAATAAAATGGAGCTCATGTATTTTGCTGTAAAATCCTTTCCAGGTCATGAGAACAGAAAAAGCTCAATGATGAGTCCTGGCCTGCCACCGGTCACATGTTTACTGTCAGGTTCTGGCAGGTCTGCACTACTCACAGTCAATCTTCCTCGAACTGAAATCCTGACATGTCAGATACGCTATTTATACAAGGGAAGGCTATTGGTTTTACTTTCTGCTTGATATACATCCTCGTACAGCTGAACTCCAGATTCCTGAGCCCTCATTCCCGTTCCTGGTCTGGCTTTTTCCTCTCCTGCTCTAGACATCTGCCTTGTAACCTGGACTCCTCTTACTTGGTCCTTTGGACTGATACATCCCTGGCTTCCTTCAGTGACTGACCTTCACTCTCAGAAACCGTGGTGCCTTGCTCTGGGCTGCATTTCTCATGACACGTTATACAACCTTCTATAGGTTCACTATTATCCTCTCAATACTGATTTAGCATATGCAAGTATTAATGTGCTTGTTTTTATTCTGTAGTTGCATCATTGTTATTAGTTGTTTAATTTTCTAATTAACTCTTTACACTCAAAATTTCAGGTAAAATACGTGCTTCAGTCAAGGAATTTCTTGGCATTTTATAAGATTCAAAATACTGCACTAAATGCATTAGTAACTTAAATGAGTCTGTGAATTACCCTTCAAAAAACAACTGCAGGGTTGGACATGACAGAAATAAAGTCTGAATATTACTTCAAGTGCAAGACAGCCATAAAAACATAGATAGACAGTGCAGAAGAAAAATTTAGTGCAGGCACAGATTCATCAGTATATTGAGCTTGATGCAGTTGCTTAAATATAGGTCACCTAGTGATATTTTAGATGCCAAAGCGTGCGAGACCTCTAAGTAAGATTAGCAAATACAACACAGGACATACAGGAGACCTGTGCTCTTCTGGACTAGCAGTTGAAGGCAAAGCAGGACATACTACAGCTTCTCAGATGGCCCTAGATGCCTACATTTAGGCAACTGTTACGTCCCAGATCGAGCATCACATGTCAGTATGACCACACACTTGAATATTTTACTGGATGGAATAAAAATAAGCAGGTTGTACTGACTGGGAAAACTGATTCAGTGCTCCTGTTAGTGAGGCCATACAGTAATTTATCTCAGTGTCCATAGTCCCAGCATATCTAAAGCGGGTAACGGCCCCATTTAATTTTACATACTCATGTTACTTAATTGCCCCAGCTTGCCAGCTCACATTTGTTTTCTGCATCCACAAAATAATAAGCTGGTGAGAATAAAACTTATTTGTCATTTATTATAAATCTACTGAACAGTTATAAAAGTCAAAATAATTACAGTGAGATAAAAGCACTATAAATAGAAAAGCATATACTGTTTGCATAACCAC
>NW_008824235.1:322930-327062 GCF_000699105.1 Pygoscelis adeliae | reverse complement strand
GCTGTATTTATTGTCTCTTAATTTATTTACAATATTTAGGGTTCTGTCTCAACTTACAGAAAATGCCTTTTCTAAGGAGTGCAAATACCTGTCTGCATCCTACAGGCTGTCACACGGTTTCACCAGCAGGTCCGGTCATGCTGTTATATTCAGGATCACCGTTGGCACCAGTTTGCAAGCTTCATGCTACTTTTGAATAACCTACGCGCAGGGATGGGAGTTTTTTAATATTTGTAGAATAACTTGTGTTTTGGTTTGACTCAACTCCAGTTTCAGCTTGCACATGTCTGGCTTTGCAAAAACCTGATGTCTGAATTCAAATCGAATTATTAGGTGATCTTCTAGTTGTAAAATTATTTAGAGCCTTAAGCCATGCTTTGTCTTTTGTTGTATTAGGAACATGAAAATCATTTACTAGGTATTTAGCTTGCATAATTAATATAAACCATTTGCTCCAAATTTTAGTGAAGTTGGAACTATTTTGCTGATATGTAGTGCCTTCAGGAGAAAGGGCAGAGTTTGTTAGCTAAATCTGAAGTACTTAAAACCTCTGATGTAGCATGACACATAATGGAATCAGGGACACAATTCACAGATACATGCCTAAAAATTACTAATACTAATAATACTCAGATACCTCTTTTGAAATTTATTTTTTCCTGCCGATTTCTTTTTCTGTTCATTGAATGAATTCAGAGGAGACAGACTCTGCTAAGTTTGCTGTACAATCTCTTCCTAAGGAGATTAGGATGCTTACCTTTGCATTAGATAAATTCTATATTATACATATATTATGCATATATTCTAAAGTATTTCAAATGTCTAAATATAGTTTGAGCATGCTATATTTTTAGAGTTATGATTAATATTCTGCAAGAAAATTATTTGTGAAATTCATAATTTAAGGAGATCTTTTTCCATTATACCATGAAACAGCAATATTTTAAGATGGCATTTAATTTACATAAAATACTTTAAAGACATAATTAATTCCAGCAAAGGATATTAAGTGCTTTGAAGTTTCAAAAAAACCCTAGGTTATATAATATTACTTTGTTCCTATTTTACAGTTGAGGAATGTGTAATATTTGAAAGTTGACCCTTGTTTCTGGTTGTTCAGCTGGAAAGATTTCTTTTATTGTTGTTTTCTAATGAAATGATGTACAACTACCACTCAACCTGAAGTAAAAAGGGCAAATAAATTGTTCCTTTCAAATTCAGGCCTAAAAGTCTCCCAATTTAGAACACTGAAATCTTTACCTCTCTGAAAGAGTAGGCCTATTCATCTTGAGATACTTTGAGGACAGCTACTCACCAAGTACATTCTTTCCTTTTTTTTTTTTTTAGCTGGCCAACTAGAGGTCACTTTTCAGAAATTTGACCTTAGCCTGCAATAAGTTGGAAAGATAAAATCACCTTTTTTTTTTTAAGCTAGATTCTATTTAACAGCTGATTTGTATAAGTTAGTAGCTTTTATAAAATTGGAAAGCATTTTCAATATCAAACTGAAATCTATTGTTTTGCTCAGTTTACTCGCTTCTCAATAGCAATACTGATTTTGGTGTTAACATTAACATGTTAACATGGGAGTTGTACTCAACAATCCTTATGGGTCCCTTCCAACTCGAGATATTCTGTGAGTCTATGATATTTCAACATTGCTTGCCTAATCATATATTGTGCAAAGTCATGCAGTTCTGTTCCATGAAAAGAATTTTGTTCCCAGAACGTGCCAAGGGTGATACTGTATTTCATCTGCCTCTCTGGCCATGTCTTAAAAACATCTGAGGGAATTGGGCTTACTTTCCTCTGATTTTGAAGTAAGACAAGTCCATCTGAGATAGGAAGCTGAATAGACCCCACTCCTATATGCCTCAGAAAGATCTTCTCTACTCCATTGAAGATGCAGAAAGCAAAGCAAGGGCACTGCAAATAATATTACCAGAAGACCAAGTTCACTTTTTAGGTTTACATCATCTGGCCATGTTATAATCACCCATTGTAGTTTCAGTTTATATCTCGCACAAATCTGACTTCATGTCACATTTACTAAAAAAAATTAAAAAAAAAAAATTAGGCGATAAATGAAATGGACTATAAAAAGATTAATTATACTGCAAGAATGAATGATGGCAAGTTAAATTTGCTGAGTAAATTTTGCTAATCATTTTAAAAAGCATTTTAGAGATTTTTAAGCGAGATATTTTTAAGTATCTATTACTAACAAATACAGCTACATCAGATGCAACATTAACAACACTGGAACTGAAAGAATGCATCCAACCACCTACCTTTTCATCCACTGGAAAAAAATCCATCAGTTCTTTTCTGAGACACTCCACAAGTATCTCAGTTTTTTTCAGTTTTACTAGAAAGTCACCAATCCATGCTCTTCACAGCCAGAAGTCTCTGTAATACACTGCATGCCATATTTTGTCATGCTCAACGAACTAAAGCTGAGACTGCCAGAAGACAATGGCTACACTAATGTACTACTTCAGTCTGATTTCTTCTCATGAACTAGCAATACCATTCTCAAGTCCAAATAAAGATGTCCAGTCCCCATGTTTTTTGTACCTTGTCTTTTCTTCAAAGCAGTTCTTTTGCAAGGACATTTCATCCTTTGGCATGTTTGTTTCAGTTGAAAAAATGGCTTCTTGTTGCCTCAAAGCTGCTTGGTTTTACTCTAGGTGGAAACCGCTGTTTTCGTACTTACACACATACTCTACGGATGGTTTTTAAACTTGCTGTGCACACTTTTTGAACAGATTTTACTCTTAAACACTACATAGTAAGTTTTGCTTATTTCTTCTACTCTATAAACTTCTGCCTGATTATCATTAGCCCCCTCCATATCTCTAACAGAAATGTGATTTCTCCACATTAAAGCTTTGTCAGCATAGCCATGGAAAGGGAATCCACTGCTACAAACACAGAAACACAGTTACTTACACTGCCTTGATCACAACCAAAGAAGATCACTTACAATGGGAAAGCACAACTTTTTTTTTTTTTTTAAATTAAGCATTTACCTTCACACTCCAGCAATACAAGCCAGAACCTGCGATCTTTTTCCTTACACTGTATGACAAACATACCTAAATTCAGAAACGTTTCCAAATGAAGAGCTACACTCCTTACATTCAGATTTAGAACTCATAAGTTCTCACACTTCTAGCACTAGAGTCAAAGAATGTCCTAATTAGCTATAACAATAAATACGCAAATAAATGAAACTTTTTTTACTTTGAATTCATTTATAAATATACAGAAAGTGAAACTCAAGTTTGTTTTTTATTTTTTAAAGGGAGTTGCCAGCATTACACCCACAGTAGAGATACTTATTAACACAGTGCAACAGTCCCATCTCCTCAGGTAACTGATAGTGTCATAGCTGGTTCACTGGAAAAGAAAAAGCAGCAGCATAAAATATAAAAAGGCAATTTTGGAAATTGATGTGACGCCAAGCTATTAAGTATTATCAAATAGATGTCTTCTCAGCTTCAACATACCAACTATATGAGACTGCTTTAATCCATACCTATAAAAATAAACACCACGAACCACAAAGATTAGCACCATTTCCTGCCTCTCCATACTGGCTACAAAATATTTTGATTGCACTTGTGTCCAGATCTAATGCAACTAAAGAAAAATCTTGTCAGTATGGAATATTAGAAAGCTGATGTCAATGTCATACTTCATACTTCCATTTTCCCAAACTACTCCAGCCTTTTTCAGTTATGCTTATCAACTGGGGGAAAAAAAAAAAAAACACCAAACCCTGAAAAGAATTACTTAGAGGGGAAAAAAAAAAATCATATCTCATCTCATTATGATAATCCATTAACTGCAAAAGTAGGTCATGCCATTAATTCACTTTGTTTATGTACATTTCCTTGGTTATTTTTCTTCTGGAACACAAGGTGTATTATTAACTAATTCATAATATTAAACAATAACTTACATTCAACCACATTAGTTAGCTTTGAGCCAATTCTAGAAAACACTAATAGCACACCAATTGAAGATCTTAAAAACAAACCAAAAACCTCCGAAGCTTTAGTGGAAATGCATGCCAATTTAGAGCAAGGCTGAAAGAAAGGTATACTTTTATTTTTTCTACCTGTCC
>NW_008824235.1:304234-322886 GCF_000699105.1 Pygoscelis adeliae | reverse complement strand
CCTGATCCTGCAAAGCAAGGAACCAGCAAAACAACAAATGTCTCCTCCCAACATGAGACTTGACTCTTCCTCTGCTCCAGTTTCATGGTTTGTGAATTCTTTGGCCCCGTGTCCATTTTCTCCCATCTACATACATTTCGAATCAAGTCAGCAATACTGGCAACATCCATGGTAGTGCTCTAGCAAGGACACTAATCTTCCTAGCTTTGGGGGACAGCAGTTACAGAGTTTGTGGCAGAGTTGGGGGTTATCTCATTGCTTTGAGGAATACTTAGACATGGAAATCAGTTCAGAAATCTCCCAATGGTAAAAAGCCTGATGTCTAAGCACATTTTTTCTAGGAAATAAAAGTTTGCTGAAATGAAAAGTTTAATTTTTCAAAATAAGTTAAATTCATTTTATACTCTTTTCTGCCTCTTGTTTGGAAATACAGCAATTTGTCCACGAGAGAAAGAATTTTTAAAGCATAAATTATTCCTAAATGTTCCCATAAAAGTTGGGAAAGAAAAGAAATAACATCTTACTATGCCAACATTCACAAATGTCTTGTTTTTCTTTTTAAATGATACACCCTAATATTAATTCATCAACATAATAAACATTTTTTACTTTTGTCCTACATATGCATATTTATTTATATGTGCTTTATAGTTTCCCCCGCCCTACTCTATTAAGAAGTGCCACGTAGCAGTCAGGGAATTTCTATACTTCCAGGAGATGACATGATCTCAAGAAGGTCAATTAGCTTATCCGGATGTTAATCTTATCAGCTGCTTTTCTGCCTGACATAACATATGGGAAAGAATGACATGGTTATTTGTGGACATAAATAATTTGCTTAATTTTATTCATTTTACTGGACCATAAGCTTGATGATATCCCAATGCTTTATTTAAATAATAAAACATTTCAGTCAGGAGGAGACAAACCAGCCTCCTATGGCTACTTTTAGGTAGAATTATTAGTAGTTTTATCAGTATCATCAGAACCTACTTTATGGCAGCACTTGGAGCCCCAGCGAGGACTTACCCAACTCCTGAGGGATCAGGCAAAAAGATCTGGTCCTCTCTCAAAAAGTTTACAGTGGTGTCAGTGGAAATCCTAAGTGATCTGCTACAGATTGGGAATTAATACACTGCCTATTTCACTGCCCGTAGTCTTCATCTCTGATGCAAGCTTCATAGTGCTCTAAGCCCAGCCGTTTTCATGCGAACATTAAATGACATCTGAAACAGCATCAACTGACCACTCGTATGAGGTCAAAATTGCGCCCAGCAATTCTCCCCTCCCAGGAGGGGAGAAAAGGTCTCTTTCACGTTCTCCAATTAGGACATAAAGAACTATGAAACTGCTCAGTAACAACAACCCAGCAACTGAACGGGGCCCTAATCCAAGCCTTAATTCAGGCATTTGGGGCTATGTTGGATGAGGGCCCAAAAAGTAGCAAACAATGAATTGTTACATTTTCATTTGTTGTTTTCCCAGTTTAAAAGCGTGTGCAGTACGGGAGTTTCTCATATCCCCAAATTACAGCCTGGAGGTTAGGGAATATTTCCAAATTTATGGATGTGCTTTATATGCAAGGTAAGCATTAGTAAGGATAGTATTAGTAAGGATAGTATTTTTATTGCACGATTGCTGACTATGATTAGCATTAGCTACACACACCATGATGAACAGATCAGCATCACACTAGAAACCCTCCCATCGTTAATACATACATTATGATTTTACAGACAATGGGGGAAAAAAAAAAAAAAAACCTATGTGGCACACCTGGTCTCTGGATAATGTTGCAGACCTTTGGCTTGCGTAAGTTATTCCACTGAAGTAATGGAACCACTGTCATTCACACCAGATTAAGATCCATTCCAAGATCTGCCTCTTCCAAACAGAAATGTCATGACAGTAAGTCAAATGATCTGACTTGACAGTGCATTTTTTCATGTATTAGTTACCCAAGTGTGACATTGCAATCAAAGGAAAAATATACTGCAAAATTATTCAGTATTGAAAAATAACCCCAAAGGATTCACTACAGATGTGACCAATTTCACTGCTGCTCAACTAAGCCTTTCAGAAAAGTCCTGGGTAGGAGCTGGCTTCAAACACAGCATCTAGAAAATCAGAAAACCCAGTTTGGTGTTGGGGTTTTTTTGGGGGGGCGGAGGGGTGGGGGTGTTGGGTTTTTAGTGTGGGGTTTGGGTTTTGTTTTTGGTTTTTTTTAAGGCAATAAGGTCAGGAGACAACTCCTCTCCAGTGATCCAATCTCCCTGATTAATGTGCATTGAGAGTCCCATTTTTATATCTCCATCTACCCTAGCACATCAGTAGCCAACAATCCTCAAGTTAATCTGGTGCCAAGAATAATGTTACTGTATTTTCTTTTATCAAAGTCAGAAGAATAGTAGTCTAGAAAGAACCAGGGAGACAGAACCAGGACTGAAATGGGATATCACACCATTCTCTCCCCTAAATTAATAACCTACCACTCATTCCAATCACATCATAATGTTATATTATCACCATTCAAATATAGCCTTTGACAGAAGTTTATTTACTGGAAAATTTCTACCAAGGGACAGTGGCTGAGAACGTAAGTTTTAAACAATTTTGTCTAAGTAAACCGAGCTAATCCTAAACTGCCAGTTCGATCTCAAAAAGTTAAACATAGCCTATTCCCTTGTCCATTGCATAGATGAATGAAAGCAGACCCCTCCATTAATTGTTTTTTTAATCCTAGCTATGCTGGGAGAAGGTTTTGCACTTGAGGTCTGAGACTCAGAGCACACAGGGAAATGTCTGCAGCGTGTATCGATGACCTTTTGCAACCACGTTCTGGTTTAGAAACAGGACTTTTCAAATGTCCCAGCGTGTTCAGTTCTGGGGGTTTGGTCCAGATCCAAAACTCTGGGCTTGTTTAATAAGAAGATTCCAGGCAGTCCACAGCTGACCCTGGCCAGTTGCACTGGAGCTCCAGCTTGCTGACGTGGAGGAGGAATACTGCGCAGGGACTGAGTAGGTCCAGATGCTGCTTCTCTCTTTAGAAAGGAAATTATAGTCTATAGAAGAGGAGCTTGGCACAGCCAGCTTTCTAAGCTAGGAAATTTCATGATCTGTTGGAATATATTAACATGTACATTTTTAACTCCAACAGAGACATAGCTTGTTTCTGGAACAAATGTTTGATAGGGGCCGAGTTGCAGGGCCTAAGGGAATGCAAGGGGCTGGATGATTTCATTTCCCCTCAACTAAGGCAGTTGGCAAACGTGGGTATGGTTTGCTGCTTTTTTGCTTTTATTGTTATGAATTGTGTGGATAATTGATGGCAGGTTGCCTAGAGCCTGGGATAGGCCTCCTTCATGAAAGCTGAAGTAAATAAACGGTGGCTTGCCTTTATTTCACTGGTTCTGTGCTGACTTCAGAAATAACAAAGACCCACTTAGCATTTAAAGTTACCAGCCTAAACGAACGGAGCAGGCTCGTTACACACAGCGGCAGCCTGGATGTCACCCTTGGATCAGTAACTGCTCCTGGGTCTCAGCACCAAGTCCAGGCACAACCTCTTCAGGTGAAAGAGATTTTGATTTCCAAGCAATTTTCCTAAGATCATTCCCAAGCTCTGAACTTACACTACATACTGCAGACCAGAGGAAAAATAAATAAAACATGTGAACCTCCTGAAAGTGACATTAAAAAAAAAAAAAAGAGCATGTTTTGGTCCTTATTTTCTCAGCCAAAATTTTTCTTGTACAAATAAACCTGTTAAAAAAAAAAAAAAAACAACCATGTTTTGGTCCTCATTTTCTCAGCCAAAATTTTTCTTGTACAAATAAACCTGTTAATATCGCGTTCAAATAAAGTGTTTATCATCTCAGTTATACACAAAATCTGCACAGGTGTCTCTCCCTCAAGCTATTTCAATGCCTACTGCATGAAAAGTATTTCCACTACGTGTAAAATATCTAAGGTTGCTAGTTCAGTGCCGAGTCGTACAAGTATCAAACGTAGTTAAGTTTCCACTTCACAGTCAGCTTAGTTGTGAGAATAAAATTCCACTGTTTGAAACATTCATCTGAAATTAATCACTTTGTTTACTTTCATGCTATTCTATCAAGGATAACAAGAAAAATGGACATGTTTATTCAACTTTTCCAACATAGAAATCAACTCAGAATCATAATTAGGACTGTTGCTCAGTCATCAGTTTTCTAATTGTTTCACAAATGCGAATCGGTATATATTAAACAAACCAATTCTCCCTTTTTACCCCCAAAGTAATTCACCCACAATGAAAAGAATTTTGGAGCAAATGAGAAATTAAGAATACGGGAATTCCCGGTTTGAACCAGTGCTGGAAAGTGACCACCAGAGACGGAGCTGAGGCCAGGTGGAGTGCAAGGAAGGAGCAGGAACACAATGGTCGCTGTTCGTCTTGCTCGGAGCAAGAAAAACGGGCATGTGAAATGAATAAATTCAATGTCTTAGTCAAATAAAAGTGAATTCCCTGCCCAAAACATTCTTCTACCCTAAGAAGGGGGCAGCTCAGCAGCAGGGCTGTCCAGTCAAACGCAAGTCCAAATCCTGCTCCAGTGCCTTAAGTAAACGTCACATTGCCAGCATGAAGTTCCCTCCATCGTCCTACTCTTACTTTGGAGTGAAACTGCACCTTCTGAAGTCTCCTAATGCCTGCCCTTAACTGAGGGCTGAGTAACAGGCTCGTGATCAAGGCTGGAGCAGGCAGGAGATGTTTATAAATACACAGCCATGAATTTCTTGATTGACTGAACTAAAAATATCAAAGAATAAATTCATTTTGTGCTAAAATTTCCTATAATTGGGAAATGAACATTATTGTAAAGGTATTAAAGAGTGACATAAAGCCATTCCTATTGTTCAATAATATTGTTTCTAGCCAAAATATGGAAACAGCCAACCTCACAGCAGTGCTGATACAGTTGATGTGTTTCTTTCATGGCGTAGATTTGAGGGAAGGCACAGCAGAGGGCATAACTAACCATATATTTCCCATGAATATCTATGTAATTTCAAGTGAACTGCACTGTAAGCTCTATAAAATCCCTCTATGCAGTATATTTTCTATGCACACCTCATTGTTATGGTTGGCTGGATTTAGGTAATTATGTACAGTTTGAGGTCAATATGGAAAACAGGCCTCATTCATTACTGGCAAGCTCTCTCCAAAAAGAATACACCCTGAGGAGCCCAGTGATCAGGCATGAGGCAGAAGAGCCAACTGGTAAGGTACAAAGCCTATGATTGCTTCATTCAGAACATAATTACTCTTCAGAATATCTCAAGGGCAATAAATCAAATCCCAGATGCACATCTGGTAACAAACAATGAAAGAACAGAATAGTATCCATGTAAATCATCTCTCTGGTAACAGAAGCATCTTCTTCCAAATAGGACAGCATACAAAAACCTGTAACAGTCTTTTGCAAGACATCCTCCTGCAGCTGAGGTATACAATTAAACATTCCTGACATGAAACAGGTGCCTAGAGCACACTGTGAAATACCCTTATTCAGAAGGTGGTCACTGTGTGAATGAATGTGTAGGGAGGGCCTTCCCTACTGAGTGTTCCCCGTCAGTATCCGAAGGGAATATTCAGAACCAGCAGACGGCTAGAAATAGATGTCTTATCACTCTATGTTTCCGTTCCCCTACCTATGAGCAGTGCAACATCCTTAACACATGAAGAACTTAGGCGTAATGCATTGGTATGTAGACTGTTTTGGAAGGGGATGCCATTTTACTATGATGTAGCAATATGATACTTTCAAAATAATCCAGAAATAAAATCCATTTCAAAGTCCACATAATACAGGAATATTAAAATATGATTAATGAGACACTTTAATAGATCTTGAGAAAAAATTCTCTTCAACTTTCTATTTCCTGTTTTAAATCTCTATCAGTGCTTGAAGACCAAAAACGTTATTGCTGCCTTGAAATTTTAGCGCCAAGTCACACAGATCAGAAGAGCTTGTAATATTGACTCTGAGGTGCATTGCACAGGAGCTAGACCATGCTTCACATAGGCTCCAAAACTTGCTTTAGAAACTTATTCCCTTTGGATCAGACCTCAAGCACCTGAAGTCCTGGTATTATCTTTTTCAATATTAATTTTTTAGGAACATAGGTAACACCTTAAACTGAGTGGAAAAGTTTCCTACACAATCAACAACTGATTAATTTCAGATAATTGCTGGACTATTCACATGTTATAAAAATAGAGAATTCAAACGCACAACTCAGAGAGAATACTCCTTTATCAAAAAAGCAAAGTCAGTTTGGATCAAAGGGAGTTGTAATATATTTTAGTTTTTTCTACTCTCTGTTCTGTTCTTCTTAATATTCTTATGCAGCCTGTAACATATATATCAGCCTGTTCAAGGCTTCACCAAATCTTTCCTTTTTACTAGATAAGAGATGTTCATGCCCAGACCAAACAGTGCACGTTAATGTACACACTAGTGACATTTCTTTCTGCAGAAAGTTTCTCTGAGTAAGTACCATCTAAAGCACCGGTGCAACATAGGACTTGAGCTGTAATCACATATGACACACCAGAAATTTCACAGGCTACGAAAACCTGAATTTTGCAAGCATGTCAGACTCTTCATAATACAGCAGCGAGTGTATTAACACAGGTGCTGGAAAACTCATTATGCATTTAGTTGGACTGAAAGAAAAACATTGCCCTTCGGGCACTTTGCGTGAAGACAATTCCATTTCCAACACCAGAGCTGTCTGGTAGCAGGCTCCTACATGTTTCCCATGGGACAGGAAGAAAAAAAAAAAAGACCCAAGAAAACTAGCGTAAGCTAGAACAGAGGGAAAAGGCATTTTGAAGAAAACTTTTGTGTTTGTCGGTAGTGCATCTATCAGTAGGGTTAATGGCTAAATCTGCAAGTTCTCCAAGCCCCAAATCTACTACTGGGCTACAAAAATATATAGCAGAGCTACACGTGAAGATTGGCACACGCCTACATCACCCTTAGGAACAGGGGATATGTTTACTTCATTAAAACTTGAAAGAAACATTTCAGATGCCTGAAGAGATTGTGCTGCGTTGCACAAAAAAATATAATTGCTATAGTTGTATACCATCTGTAGTGACCTACAGGTTACACAGCAGTTGCTTTTTCTTTTTAATATCTGTATTCCTGAAAAATTGACTTTGCTATTCCTAAGCAAACTGAAGATATTAGCAGTTTTCCAGTGTGACAGAGGCTATTGTCAGCCAGAACCATATGCAATTTCTTTTATTAAACTTGCCTTAACCACAGTTGCGTGATGCCATTTGTTGTTGTCTTCTCAGAGCAAGGCTAGCAGTCCTAGCAGCACTGCTTTTACAGGACACACGAAGGGGCAAGAGAAGCTTCTCCTGCATTAACTCCAGAATCATTTTCCAAATCCCCATCTTCCTTATGCTAGATAACTCTAGGGGGAAGAAAAGAAAAGAAAAGAAAAAATCCAACCCACCCCTCCACACTGCAAAACCCCAACAAAACCCACACCACCACCATCCCTGGAAAAAAACTCATCTTCTACCGAGACAAGTACTAAGAGAACCAGACTTAAGCAAGTTCTAGCCTCAAACTTCACAGTTTGTTAGGTATCAAAGGAGCTCATAATATTAGCTCTTTGTTTTGCCTGACTATGACAAAATGTCCTAAAGCTAGATCTGCCATTTTAATAAGCAGTTATAAGTCAATGTTATCTGCAAACGTAGGAGCATCAGTGTCCTGGTATTTACATTTCATTGTGAACTGCATTACATTGTATAAATAAATGACTTCAAAAATTCTAAGTCTTGCAGACTTCAAGGAGGAATTTCAGTCTTTCAGCCTCCACAAGGGAGGAGAATAAAAAAAAAAAAAAAGAAAAAGAGAGAGAGAGCACTCACACACACAAGAATAAGATGGAGAGTAAATTTAGCCATCTTACAAAGAAATAAAATCCAATTCAGGGGGGGAAAAAGTCATTCTGATTTCTATTTTTTTCGTGACCAGAAGTATAAGCTGGTAGTTCTAACAAACAATCACTGGAAACTAGTTTTAGTAAAAGTGTAGCCTTTTGCTAAACCAGCCCCAAACCTATGGTTGAATGCCAGAAGATGAACCACTCTATAAATCCTAACCAGGTTCAGTTTTATTTGATTATACTGGGAGACAATAGGGATCCATTAAAGCCATACCTTTTTTTCTTCTGTGAGGGTGGAAACAAAAGGACAAACTGGAAAATGGACTTTACACGTGGGCTCAAGACAGCCTATACTTATACTGTAATTCATTATAACAACTGCTGCAGTGTCTCACAGCTCTCTCCAAGAGCAAAGCCCTTAAGTAACTATTTGATGAAGCTATACGCTCCCGGATCTTAAGACTTACCCAGCTAATTTGAGTATCAGTGGCTAGTAAATCTAGATAACATACTATCCAACAGCACATGCTTTCATTTCAACTCATCGTATTTCAGCCCACAGACCAGCTTTATCTCAAAAGCAGTGATGTATTTTCAGCTATTTTTTCAGACTCGTGTTTTTCAGAAGTTTAGACATTTAACCTATGGGATGAGCAGTCTTTTTAAAAAAAAAAAAAGGCAGCACAAAGCAGAATGGAATGCCTTACTCCTTTCCTTTTCTCAAGAGAACTCTACTCGCCCAGTAGTCCCAGTGAAGCAGTTGGGGCTTTGCAAGCAGGGACGTTTGATGCAGACATGAAGAAAAGCAGCAGGATCTTGCTCTCTTGTGTGGCATTTTGAAATTGTGTGTCATGAATTGCTCAGTTGTGATTCCTGACCCAGTAAAGAAAGGCAGGGAACTATCACACCAGAAAGTTTATTCTCATGGCATTGAGTCAAGACTCACTGACATTTATAGGACTTAGAGTAAACCACAGCTATGTCCTGTTAGAAAACAGGACTGTAGGAGCCTCCTCTTTCCACGTGCAGTCATGTTCCCGCCTAGTACCATCCCTCCAGCCGAGGGCTCCTGAAGTATTCTTCCAGGCAGAGCTACAGATTAGGATGTTAAGTCACTATCCAGTTTAGGCATGCTTAATTCTACCCCAAAGTTAAGTCTTTACTGAACATTTTGTAGCTTTACATAAAATTTACCAGGAGTTTGTCTATCATATTAAGCACACGGATCATCTTTAGCATGCCAAAAGCCTTGAGTTGCTTGTTCTTCAGCACCAAGATTCTTCAATGACCTTTTTTGCATCAGATTTGAGCACAGAGCAAGTGCTGAGATTCTCCTGGTTCCCCCTGAAACCAGAAATTGGGCTGTGTTTGTGGGTTGATGTTTGCTCATGACTGGAAGCAACTGTCAGTCAAAATTATATGAACTTGGACAGAAAGATAGCAAAACTCAACATGGTGGTCGATTACAAAAAGTTTGCATACCTCTAATACTCCAGTGATAACAGATTTAAAAAACACTGGTCATATGAAAATAACCTCTATGTGCACTTGATTCTTTTTTCAGTATAACTGATAAAAGATTTCTAAGATAACTACTCTTTTATTACAAGTATCTCTCTGCTACATCATTTTTCCTAATTAATTCTTAATGCAGATGAATAGATCCTGATGTTTGTTGCCCTCTTTCAAATGAAAAACTGAAATAATTAAAGTCTTCATTTATTAAGGTAGTTAGGCAAACATAACTAGGTACCAGTCATCTCATTACAAGAAATAAGGCTATTCATGTGCTCCAAGTTAGGTTCTAAAGTACTCTCCTGAATGGGAGATTTAAATCACCAAATATTTACTTTCTGTGTTCATTACATTCAAACACAAACAAAATAAACTGCCTATCTTGCACAGTGCCTGCAAAATAGACAAATTCCATCCTGCAGAGGTTTCCTAGGAAACCAGGGAAGGCTCAAAGAAACAGAGAACAGCTGGAAAAAGAAGAAGAAAAAAAAAAAAAACCAAAACCAAAAAACCCCAAAGAACTAAGTGCTCCATATCCTCAATTTTAAAACCATTAGAAAGACATCACTAATAAAAATTAGAGCAGTGCAATTCATACTGGTTGGCCCTGGCATTCTTCGTAAGGGCAAACATGCACAGCCTGAAGAGATCAAGATTTAACTCCTCTCTCCCCATCATCCCACCCTGCCCCCAAAAAAACTGAAGAAAAAAAACCCCAAGAAGCGTGAACATTTTGATACCACGTGGTAAAGCTGCAAAGTTTTGGTCTGTACACTAAAAGGATGGCCAACACCACAGAGAGGCGTGCTTACTGAAACCTTACAGCAAGGAACAGTTTGTGATTCACTGTCTAGAGATTTCTTTGCTGAGGAGCTGGATTCCACTTCTGAAACTAGTCAACTATTCAACATGAAAATCCATGCAGTTCAAGAAATATATTATTAGCATGATGACTCAGTACATATATTACAGTAGTACCCTAAGGCTTCATTTGAGATCAAGGATGCTTTGTGCCCAGCCCTGCACAAATTCATAGGAAGGTCCCGCACTTAATGGTAACAACATAAAATCAAAGCATGCCCAAGCTACTCAGTCTCAGTATCCAGGTTTAGATAAAATTTTCTATTGCTACAGCAAATGTTTCAACCAGGGGAAAAAAAAAGAAAAACAGGTAAAGGACAATTTGTCTAACCTCAGTCCTAATTTTTGAACTAGGCTTCCCGCACTCTGCCAGTCATTAGTATAATTCCAATATTAAGGGCTGTCACAGCAGCCATACTGTTGTGTTGGCTCTTCCTTCCCCACATGGCTCCATTTTCCATGTTCTGCTTTGCTTGTTGCCAGGCTTGATGTCTCTTACATCAGGTCCTTCCCTTCCTTTGTTGCCAATGCATGTTCCAGTATTTTCTGACTCTTGCCAAAGCAAGCACTTAAACATCTGGAACTCATCCTCCATTACTTTCACCAGCGAGATGCGTCTGCTTCACAATGTAGTTCCCATACAGTAGGAATGTCTGATGTCTTAAGACATCACACTTTTTTTTTATATATATAAAATGCACTACATATATTTAACGCACTATATATTACACTATTCTAAAATTTAACATGCAGTAAGTTACAAACACACATGAATTTCTTTTAAAGATTTAAGCATGTATACTGGTAGGTTTACAGCCCAAAACATTCCTGATTTGAGAGAGTTCTAAATTAAAGATATTTAAAATAAATATGGAGAAATACATTGCATTCAAAATTGTGTTATTTTTCTAGTGCATGCAATTTGGTCTGTACTTTTTCACTAAGTTCACTTTTTCACTAATTCACTAATTTTTTCCACTAAGATTTCCTGAAAAAAAAAAGCCTTTAATGGACAAAATGAGATTTCGGGACGTAAAACTGGGAGTCTTTTGTATGATCTGCCTTTAATGATGAGTGTTATGATTTTAATACTGGGTCTATGAAAGTCTTAACCGTGTCTTCAGAAGTTGATTTAGTTGACAGGTTTCTATGGACCTGGTCACAGCTACCACAGAGAATGCTCTCCTTTCTTGACCTTAACTTCTTGTGCAAAGCATCACTACCATTGGGACTACGATACATGTAAAGATAAGTGACATTAAAGTATATTCTTATTTTCTGATGGGAAGAGGAATTTCAGGAAACCTCCAGAAGTCTTAGAGGAGGAGTGAGATTACCCAGGTACTCAATGGTATCTTTCCTACCAGGAGGCTCATCATTAACGTAAATGAGAAAGGCAGAGATAGATCATACCTTATTAAAAAAGGAATACATGTTTATTGAGTACATTACTTGTTAACGATAATTGTAATTCATTATTCAGGTAACAATGTTCATAATTCTGGGTAATTTGATTTCCCTAAAATAGCACTGATGGCTTAAAGATGGCTAAATTGTCCCTATGCCTAATAAACCTAATCATATATCCTAGTCTAAAGGAAGTTCCTCTTGCCAGTGAGATTTCAATTATTTATCTCAAGAATGTGCCATGCATGGGATGCTGTTACCCAGCCACTGAACATGTGAGGTTCAGTACTCAGAAAATGTAAGGCACTGCAGCTGAGGGAAAGAACCACTTGAAGATAGACAGAAAATGAGACAAAAATAATTATCGTAGGATAGCAGCCACTACAGTATTACATCACATCTTCATTACATCAAAAGATTTGGTAGAACCCTGTAAAGAAAATATTTAAGAAAAGCTGAGTGGAAAACAGGCAATCAAGAGAGCACAGCTTCTGTTCACTGTTTCTGCTTTAATTTTTCCCTTCAATATTTTTCTCTTGGCCTATTGGGATATTTAACCAGACAAGAGACATGAGACCTCAGACTGGTAAGTGATTTAAAATTAAAAAAAAAAAAAAAAAAAAAAAAAAAAAAAGGCTTCTCATGGGAGAGGGAGGGCTGCTGTGCACAAAACTCTCAGCATAACCTCTGAGGTTACCTGTACTAACGCAGCTAGCCAGGGACAGGTGACAGGAGTTCTCCGCAAATGAGGAACAGTTTCTTCCTGGCTTTTAGCCTGTAATTTCATTACCATTTTAACGTGCAGTATTAATCTTGGAGCAACTGGGCCAGGACAGACTCACGATGATACCTTTTATCTCCCTTAATCTCTTACTGCACTACACTGTCATTGTGCCTTTAACCCTTCACTTGAGATGGGCAGCTTGCAGAAGGATGATGGCAAGCATTTCATGACCGAAGAGTATTTGGAGAAGATATTGTATGGACTTTCTCAGCCAGGCATCTAGTGCACAGCAGGAAACAGGCCTCAGTGAGACAGTTTACTCTTCTGTTCCTACTCTAAATGAGTTCATGTCCAAAATTCTGAATTCCTGCCAGCAATATCAGAGTAGCTGCTTATGTTTCTATTCAGCCACATTATCCAAAGAACAGGGGCACAGAGATTCAAATTAATTCTTTAGTTCTCCCATGCTACCATTACATAGTCCAAAAGCTATAAATGAAAGTTAGTGAAGGCACAAAACACCATGGAAGGTTTTCAGTGTAAAAACAACTCCATTATATCATTCTCCCATCTGCACTGTTTACACAAAGCTGCAGTAAAATACAACTCCCATCAAGTTTCAGCTGGCAGCAGCATGGCCAAGGAACAACCTTAGACCAGCTCTCCAAAGACAAGACCTGTCTTCAGCAGCTAATAAAAACGGAATCACAAGGGTCTGCATGAATAGAAGTTCCCTGTACAGAGAGCATCCCACTGCTGGCCCTCTGACAATCATTCTTAGTCTTCGTGCTTATATAACACATGACCTTTCCACAGCAAACACGGGTGGGATAGTGGAATAATGGAATTGCTTCTCACTACAAGAATAAAAGACAGCACAGCAGGCTATGAAAAATGTACGTTGCTTACTCAGGAAAGATAATTGTAAGTAATGGTTTGGATATTTTAATTACCACAGCACCGAGGGCTTATCAGCATCCAAAGCTTCCTGCATGCTATTGTTTTCATAACCATAAATCAACCTATAAAACAAGAATTTACATGAACAAATTGTTGTGTCACTTCCTATAGACAGTATCACTGTTCTATCCTTTCTGGTAGTTCAGCAACGGCACTAACTCTTCAAATTTCTTGGAATTTAAGTCAGGAAAAGCATAAATCACAGAACATAATCTGTGACAAAAACTGTGGGAAAAAAGGTATCATTTGTACACACATAATGTATGGATTACATTAAAGATGTAAACAGTACACAATGTCACCTCTGAGGTACCTCTCATCTTCAAAGTGTTACGTGACTTAAAAGCCGTTTTTCTCCAGCTTGAAAGTACCTGATTTCTTGAATAACTGAAGAACACTTACTTTATACTACTGAAAGAAAACATTTTCCTCATTCCCTTCTCATTATACTTTGAATTAACGCATCAGACATTCCAGTTCAAATCATGCCTGACCTTCTGCACACGACAGTTTCACCAGGGCTTTTGAGGGGCAGTTTAACAGGGTGGGTCTGTTGCAGTTTGAGATTTCAGGCAGCGAGTGCAACAATCTTTCCTCGTGCTCTGAAAGTTCAAACTCCAAGAAGCCTTTGTCAAAAACTGAAATTCCAAGTTAATCTGATTAATTTCATTTTACACTAAAGGATACTTGGTTTTGCCCTGTGCATTAGATTAAGTTCTTTTGTCTATAAAATAAGTTGAAGTGCAAGTCTCTTCACTGACCCAACTGAGAATCCGTTGGATTGGCGCTAGGATTTATTCTTTCTAAGAATTTTTGAGAAAAAAATTTATATCAAAAATTTATATCATCAATTTGGACCTTACACACAAAAATGTGCAAGGTCACAAAGACAAACATGGGTGAAACAATCAGTGTACATATAAGGATAGATCACATGCCTCCAGTTGGAATTTCGACTATTTTTTATTATTACTTTTTTTTTTTTTGGCACTCAGTTCGTTGCTTTTCTCTGTATATAGAAAAATAGTTGCACACAGGCCATGAACATCTGCTCGGGTTTTTTAAAGGATCATAGCGTTGCATGAAGGTCTGCCTTCGGAGTTTCTGCTTCCCCACACGTACACACAAGAACCCCTGTGTTTCTTTTCTCACAAAACACCAAAAACCAAGTAATGTGGCGAGTTGGCCAGTTCTAATTCTAACCACAGAAAAAATCATATAACTTCCAGTTAACCCAGATAAAAATAGTAAACACTATGTAAACACCAGGTGCTGTTCCTAAGCAGGGTTTTCCTAGGTAAATTTATAATAAATTGAGCAGTTTGGTGGACATTTATTTTTTTCTGAAAACTTCTAAAAAGTTAACAAATTGGAAAATACTTATTCTTATGTTAATATACATTATTGTTAAACAGGACCAATCCTGCAATGTTTTACATGAACAAATCAACCCGATAGAATGTTATCATATTGAAACAAATTGCAAAAATGAAAGGACTTCACCAAGAAATGAAGTGTGAGCGTGCCAAAAACGTGAATGAGAGCATGAAATGACCATTTGGTTTCTGTGGCAATAATCTATATTTGTAAACATTATGGCAAAAAAAAATGCATGTACTAATAACCACAACACGCAATTATTCTTCAACCACAAAGTATTTTCTAAAAAAAAAAAAACAAAAAAACACCAAGAACACCAAGCTAATGTGGCTAGCTTAATGTGACACTCAATTTTATGTATTCCATAATTCTGAGCAAAAGTTTACTCAGTCTGAGCAGGAGGAATCTTCTTGAGGACTCTTCTTGTAGAAATTTCTGCGTAGTCTCCTTCCCACACTTTTACAGGCAGGGGAGCCAACCAAAAATATTAAGAAGTTATGAGTCAGTCCCCAAAGAACTGTGACTTTTTTTTTTTAATAAATAATGGATTCTCGTTTTCTGTTTGTTTAGAGCTATAATCACTTCTATTTTCGAGTTATTTACTATTATTAGACCCGCAAACATAGATACCTACGCGTACAGACACACACGTGCACACTTTCTTATTTAGAAAGTAGAGGTACACATATAAGTCCCCTTTTCATATCATTCTCCTTAGGAGCTTTGAAGACTCTTTACAAAGATGAAAGACCCATAAAAACCAAAGAAGCATCTGGCATGAATGCTCAATAATTCTCTTACCTCCTACAGCGGACTTTCCCTTGCCATCATATTCCCAACACCCGTCCCAGCGAGGACACTGTGCAACGTAGTAACCTCTTTTCTCCCTAAAGATAACGTCTCTAATATCAGTGAGGGGATAATGGATGTATTTAATAGCCCCTATTCAACCAGCTCAGCTGTTTCTGTCTCCATTAAGGCTAGTCCATTCTCTTCTCTCTTTTGCATGGTTTCCAGACAAAGTGAAAGACCTCAAGAATTCAAAGAGGATCATGAATTCAAATGACACGACTGTTGTTTGTTTTTGCTTGCTCACACTGTGGAACAAGGCAAATTAGATACTTTTAAATCAATACCAGGGCTAGTATTGATCTCAGCTGAAGTAGGGCTGACACCACAAGAGTGGAACAGGGAAGGATAAATCACCACAAAATTCACAGACAAGGGTGTGTTGCAGAAACTGATGAGAACCTAAAGGCAAGTATAGGATTGCGGTGAGAAATATGGAAGATAGTGGCAATAGACCATCACTGCCATGTCCACGTGGAATTTGCGCAGACAAATCCTCTTGAAGGAGGCGATTACCACAATTTCAGCTCTGATTCAAGTTTACCAAGAGATTTTCCACTGAAGGTCTATTTCTAGTTTTCTTAAATAACTTTTTTGAAGAAAGCAATCACATTTACACTCACAAGTGGGTGGGAAAGGATCCCAGAAGCACGCACTGCTTCTGCTAGTAGTTTCCTCTATCCTGAGTCCTAAGGAAAGAGGAAAGATTATACAGTGTGTGAAAATCCCTGCACCAAAGGTTCAGGGCTTCCAAGTATTCAGTGTTTAAGCAGCACATAATTTCAGCCATCTTCTGGGCACTTTTTGGCCCTACTGCATTTCTGAACCAGTCTGGGCCCCTACACAGAAATTAAAACCAGGATCTTTCAGTCTTTCTAGGATTTTGCAGTGCTGACTTTATTCCTAAATAATTTTTAAATAGGCATATTTAAAACAGCCAGTCTCAATTTTGACCAATTTTGCTGCACTAGGTTTGAAAGTGTCTGTTTTTCACATTTTTACGTGCATTTTAAGTGTGTGTACTATATAGCACTACCAGCCAAGTGTTCTTGAGCAAAACAGATCAATCTACAATGGTTCCAAAAGAAAAAAATGAATATAGAAACTGGCATTACCTGAAAGAACAGCAATGGTAAGTGCCAAAAAAAAAAAAATTGTTAAGCAGTATGTTTGGTTTAAAGTATTACAGTTCTTTTATTAAAATTTTTTAAAACCATTTTACCTGCTTTATTATATTCAACTTATCTCAATATCACTCACATTCATCATGATAAATTCTGTAGCATACTCCTGCAAAAGCTATTTCTTTCTTCTACTGTGGTTGAGGTTGACAACCAATATTTAATCCTTCTCATTTTTTCTAGGATTGGCATGAAAAAATGACTGGTAAAACAGTCTTACATACTTTCTGAAAGTCTGATAGTTTTTTCTAATCTAAGCTTCCTGAAGTGCCTTCCTTGCCTCCCCAGATACCTCCAATATTTTTTTACCATAGCACCTATATTCAGGTGGCACATTTGACCAACTGAATGAGGAAAAGTGAAGCAGCTGTATAGACAAAATCACCTGCAGTACAGTACAATGTCCACTGATCTTAGACCTCCGAACAAGTAAATGCTAAAACCAAGACAAACTAAGGGTAAAACCCTCCCCATTCTGCAGCATTTGTGGGCTTCAGTCAGGAACTAAATCAAAACCCTTGTTTATGGAATTAAACCAGACCAACGCGTAGTATGTAGCACCCTTCTTCCTCACTGTGCACCATTCCTCACAACACACTCAAACAGCTTTGGGTTTTTTTGTTTTTATTTTTAATATAATGAACACTGGAGAAGCAGCTTCCTCATATGTATGGTAGACAAAAGCTATTACATTCTGAAACAGGAAGATGAATAACTGAAGTAAGTGCAAACAGATGTCACTAATTTATTACAATGTATTTTGCTCTCTGACTTACCACGTACCTCTGAGTTTCCTCAGCCATCAGCATATGGGAAGTACATCCCAGAAGGTGTTGCTACAGTACTGGCTCATCCCATAATTTCCACAATAGCAACAAACTAGTAAATGACACGTAATAACTTAACCCCACAGAAATCTCACATAAAAGTCACCTTTGTTTTTTTTTTTTAAACAGGCAAAAAAAGCTATCATTTTTACTAAACAGGTACCAAAAAATGAAGTCAACATTTTCACAAATGTTTTTTTTGTTATTATATGTATCTGAAAAATGTATAGTATCTGTCTCCCTTTATGGCAAGTATATGAATTATACTCCCAAGATTATACAAAGTGCCCCCTCTATGGGACTTCTTACACAACTGTGCATAGTCAGAAGAGTCTCATTTTGCTTTGTAGAACAAAAGTTTCAGAACTATTGCACTGTTTTATTCATCAGGCTTTGACTCCTCCTCACTTGTGCAATGCAGCGTATTACCAGAGAAGTTGAGTTATAAGAAAAATTAAACTCTTGAAAATAGGCAATAACATAACTGCAAATTGTATTGTAGGGTAACGTACTAGTCCCTTTGTTGGGCGTTATTTGGAAGAGAAGCCAGTGTTAACCCATGAGAAGCTTCGTAAGTATGTTCAGGAGTACAATAGCTACAGACTGTCCCACAACCAGTCTGCTCACATTTCAGGAAACCAACATACAGCACGACATCCATCCAGACTGATGAGAGAGCACAGACACTACGCATTCTCCTGACCATCAATCTCTCTCTTGCAGGCGCTTAAATGATATTAAATAAAACCGGATATAATGCGGCCTAAGAAAGTTCAGGTTACACGGGTCAGGTACGCAGCTTGCCAGCCCGCAGAGAGCTTGCCGCACCCCCCCGCCGCCGCTCCGCTAAGCGAGCCCCCGGGTGGGAGAGCGGGGCGGAGGGAAGGCGGGGTGCCAGCGCAGCCTGCCCCGGGGTATCAGACAGCCCTCCAGCAAGAGCCGGGGGGGGGAAGGAGACGGAGAAGGAAAGAAAGGAGGAGGAAAAGAAAAGGGGA
>NW_008824235.1:257269-303977 GCF_000699105.1 Pygoscelis adeliae | reverse complement strand
CGGCGCCGCAAAACCCCGGCTCTAAACGCCTGCCCCCGTCTTCTGGTCAGAAGCCCGAAGCGCAAACCTCGCTGCCCCCTTCCCCGTATATAAAAGCAAAAAGTCTTGTTACTCTTGTACCCCAGGGGTTTTCCATTCCGCTTGCTATCCAAATCACACAGTAAGCACGCTGCGTGCAAAGAGGGGGAATTACTGTGGGCTTTTCAGAGGGAGAGAGAGAAACTCACCACCGTCATATTCTTCCTCTTCTTGCGCTTTTATGGTTACAAATCGCCCTAATAAAGCAGCAAGGATGAAAAAAGTTCTCATTTGTACCCAGACTGCCATCATGCCTAGATAGTAGGCATGTATCCTCCTGGGCAGCAAAAAGTGCAGAAACGTGAGGTTATTTTAGCACCATGAAGCCAGCTGGGGAGTCTTTCTGCCTTTCAGCATCAGTTCCAGGACAAAGTCTGCGAGCCCTTTTTTTCAGCACCAGCTCCAGCACAGTCTGCAAACGCTCCTTTCAGGGGATGCAGCTTTAAATAGGAAGAATGCTGCCTCCACTTCTCTTCCTGCCCCTTTTCAGCTCGTTCAGGCTCCTAATCATCCACTCCCTGCCAAGCAACAGTCTGATTGATGGTAAATAACCAAATCAGAGCTGGCTTCACTCTTCCTTGAACTTTTCTCTTTACGAGTACACTTGCAGGATATTTTCCTGCTGCTGTGCAGTGCATGTGCTGTGTCAGGACCATTTGTTAAGAAAGCAAAGCATAGTTCCGTAAGAAGCTGTCAGGAAGAGAAAGCTCTGCTTTTAACACACCCAGCCCACGCTTCCTGGGAATGGAGGGTATAGCCCCATTTGGAGCAGATTCCCTTATTAGGAACTTGATCCCTTCCAGCTTGCCGAGAGGAGGATTTCCTCCTCTCCCTTGATAACTGTCCCCCGCCTTGCTGTAGCTGCATTGTCAAACATGACTCCAGTCCCTTGAGAGAGGCCACAGAGCTACCATGGCAGCTTGTTTCAGGAATCTGTAAATAACCTCCTTTCGCCCCAAAGGGGAATAATCTTTCTCAAATGAATTCTCTTCTGAATAATCTTTCCTCAAATGCTTAGTGTGCTCTGTATTTACTGTCCTACCAGCTGAGAAGACTATCGCAAATCTCTGGAAGATGCTCTACACTTCTAACACCAGAATGACAACCCAAACTATCCAATTACCTGCTTTTCTCCGAGGCTCTCCACCTCTGTTCCCTGACAACCGGAAACCTACCTAAGCCCCAGCCTAGTATTTAGCCCTTAACAATGTGCCTTAATTAACATTCTAGCATGGGCACTAAGTAAATCTCTCTTTCTGTGGATCACTTGAAACTGAGAGTAGGATGCTAGATTTTTTTCTTCCCACAGTGTTTATGGTCTGCGGAGCTCCATCACTAATCCCCTCACTTGCTAAGAATGGGGTTGCCTATACCTGCTGCAGGGAAACGCAGATTCATCTGTTGGAAGGTTTTCTATCTTTAGCCATTTCAGCTTGAGAACAATCCCATTTGAAGTGGATGCGGTGAGAAGTAAACCTCTTTGCCTGGATTTGTGCAGGTTGGCAACACTAGCCCACTCTGGTTATCACGGCATGATTCAGCACTTCTCCGTGATGCAGCATCCTAAAGCCTGTCAAGTTTTCTTCTGTCTCTTCAAAAGAGCGGCATGCCCAGAAGAGGAAAGGTAACCCAGAAAATGGTATCGCACTGCAATGCTATATCATACCTACTCTAGTAGCAAACCCAGAGATTAACGTAAAAATGTGCTGAAAGAGAACAAAATCAAAATTCCCTGCTCTTGCACCGAGCAGTCTTGACACAGCAGTCTTAAACCCATACAGAGTTTCACTGCAGGAGCGTAATATCCCACAGTCCCTGTGGGATAGTGGTAGCCGTGAGAAAGAACAGAAATATTGAAGCTGGGCAAGCCGCCGCAATTTTATTTTGAAAAGCAATTATAATCATTGGCAAGTATCAGTTGAGAAACTCGGAACTGGAAGAACAAGTTAACATTTGTTAGCCTGCCCAGTCATAGGTGAAATTCTGTTTTGACAGGTTCATGAGTACTTGCACTGGTTTGCTAGTCTCAAAAGTCATGTATCTTAGATGTCACACTTCAGCAGAACCCCAGGAAATCTCCTTTGGAAAGTGGATGTTAGATGGTGCTGGCTAGAAACATCAGGTGCTTTAGGTGATGTATCTAGTTTAGAACCAGATCTGACCTTTGCCATTTGCACTGCTCTATACGCACATTAGCTATGAGGGAGCAGCAAACAAGAAAGCTTACAGCCATAACCCAGCATACTGCCATTGCTAAATCATCACATGAAACTACACAATGCAAAATCGCTATATACATTAGAAAAGGAAAGTAACACATTTTAAAAACCATACTACACAATGTTTCCCACAGTTGGACGTAACTTGTCACTTACCGTATTAAGTACAGAAATATTAAAATTAATAATTTAATAATAATAATTTAAGAGGAGAAAGGCTGAGAATATGGACAGTGTTTTGAAAAGTCTCCTGTACTCATTGATGAAAAAACATTACGACAGACATGTAGGTGTTTCTGAACTATATGCTACTAACTAGAGGGGATTTATGTGAAATTTCTTATAATAAAGCTGACAACTGCTCAGAGAACTCACAGCTGAAAGTTCTCCGTGCAGCCTGGGGAAGGCTACGATGAAACCACAGGGAATTCAGATTCTACCACAGAATCATAGAAATGGCCACACACTGGTAAAACTTGCCTTTATAGTTGCTAACTTCGTCCTCAAAATTAGGTAACAAGTTCTCATGCTTATTTCCCCAAGTCTTAAGTCTGCAACAGGTTCGTAAATTCCTAGTGTATTCACAGCAAGGATGAGCCTTGCCATCATTATCTCTTATAGCCTCTGAGAAAAACACCAGAGTGAAAACAGTATTGAATTATGGTGATGTTTTTTCCCCCTGATAGCTCATTGAGGAAAAAAAAAATCAGAAGGACCCCTTTTACCATTTCCAGTGGAACTTTTTCCTGAGGAGTCGGAGAGATTTTCAAAGATACCTTCTGCCATTTCAAGTCTAGTCTCTCCTTTGGAGAGATTCCTACAGCAATATCTAAAAGTTGCCCTTCAAATCTGTTTCTGCCTTGGTCTCACCAACAAATTATGCCACATAACCAAAACAGACGAACAACAGAGAATAGAAAAGGATGTAAATTGCTCAGCGAATCAATCCCCTTATGCCTCCTTATAAATACTTCCTTTCACCATGGATGTGCATTTAAAGAGGTTTTCAATTTTATTACAAGCATCGTAACCAGTCATTAAGTCTATCATTTTTCATTTAAACAAATTAACTTCTAGGCCTAAGCTACTTGTTAGCATCACATTAGATATGAGTGAGATAAATTCTTTAGTTAGTACCACTGTAAACAGAGTCAGACTAAGCAATTAAGAGTGGGCAGATAAATAATTCCAAGTATGCCTCAGTGTCACCTCCCCCTCCCTCCTCTCAATAGGGGAGAAACAAACATTGCATAGAATAATACTGTATATTTATGCAGCAACTTTTCTCCAACCGTTTTTCACTTTTTCCATCGTTTTTAGGATTCTGTAAGAACAGAGGAATGTGGAATCTAGCAAACTAGCCTAAGGTCATACATTCAGTAGAAGTAAAGCCAGATACAGACTTTTTGGAGCTCACTTCTTTTCTGTGCCAAGGAAAACTTACACAAGATGAAAATTCCTTGGGAGGAGAATCCAGGACCCTGACTCTGGGAGCCAGTTCCCTACCAATGCACCTTCAATCCACTCATTGTTATACATGGAGCTTACAGTACGTAATGAACCCGAATTTAGTAGACAGAGCCACTGCAGGAGTGGTAGGACCTAATACTCTCCTCCTTCTCTAGTCCATCTCAGTAGAGCAATAGATCTGGAAACACAGGACACAAAACCAGTCTCTTTCTACTAGCAGGAGATTCTTTGAAATTGGGACGGTCTCAGCTACCAATTTGTGGCTGAATTCTGACTCCCAGGAGATGAAAAAGTGATATGACATGATTAAAAGATCACTTTCTAATGCTTCATGCTTCACACTAGAGCAACCAGACGCTTTCAGGTTTGAAGGATCTTTATATCAAATTAAGGGAAACAATAAAACAAGAGCAAAATCTTCACACAAAAGCAGTGTGTGCTCCTTTATGATATGCTCTAAAAAGTCTTCATGAAACGACAGCTGTGCCCAAAGCTAGGACAATCCTAAAAATGTCAAGATACAGTACTCTGAAAAAAAACCACTAAATACTCTCTAATATCCAGTCTGTTGATATCCATTCTTATGTTTAAGCCAATAAGTAGGGACTGTATGTTATCTGACCTAAAAAGCACACGTGAAGTTCATATTTACTCAAAATCCAAAGAGTATTTTGAGTGACAGATGAAGCTAGGGAATACTATTAGGTAATTGTGAGGACTCGGAAATATATTAAAATATAATTCACAGGCTTACACTTTCAAAATCTCCAAGTCAGGCCAGAAAAAGCAAACAATTATTAGCTTAGGATGCTTCAGAGCATGCATACATATGAGTAATTAAAATTCTATGAAGGTCTCTCTTCAATAGAGTTTAATGACCTTTCACACTGTTACATACAGTGTGACAGTGCTCCTGTTTTAAATTAATTTGTACCAACCTGACAAAAAATGCCTTCATGTAAGTGACCAAGATAAGATGGTGGACCAGTGTTTTAGCAGCAATAGGAAATCAGTGGAATCATGGAAATTGATAAGAAGCTGTACTTGAATTCAAATAGCATCTGTTAAAAAATGAGCAAGATTTTCAAAAGCAGTGTGGTTTCACCAAAGTGACCTTAAGTCAATCTGAGAGTTGCTATCAAATTGTATGTAGGCAGTTAAATCTGTGGCAAGTGCTGTTTGAAATTTCCACTTTGTATAAGTTCTTCAATCACACACTTAGCTTAAAAAAAGCAAAAAAAAGGCAGCAAAGTAACATACCACATTTTTAGCTCACAAGAATATAGTCCACATAAAATGTTTTACTCATTTCTTAAAATTAACCATTAAAATGAACACAACTGAAATAATATATGAGAGAAAAATAGTTCTTTTCCTTTGAAGAGTGTTCACTTTGCACTTTTAAGACCCTTTACTGCATAAGGAATCAGTTTTATTGTTTTATACAGGTCTTTCACATAGTAAAAAGGATGGAAAAGTCTGTTATTTAAAATAAGAAAATGTAATAGGAAACTACAGAAATTGGCAAGAATATAAACAGAGGAACATGATACTACTTTTAAATCAGATCTTTAAATGGACTAGATTCCAAACTGCATCACCTCAAAATCCTAATCTTCTTGCTGAGCAATCCACCAAAAAACTAGTATCAGCTAGAAATTTAAACAATGCTACATTAGTAATGTTACTGCCCATTTGCAGGAGAATTTTCCCATCAACTTTTGGGTAGGAAGGTTTAATAAATTAATTTAAGTCCTTATAGAGAAGAGGGAGAAAATATATCTTTCTTGGTTACATTCAAACTTTGTAATGTTGTTTCAGTTAGTTTTAATTTGGGAAAGTAGGATGATACTTTGCTTTTCAACTGCTAGTGTGGGGTCTTGGATTATGCCAGTCACCGTAAATCTGCTTTTGCTATGGACAATTCCAAACCCAATAAGCTCAGTAAGGTTATTAGCACATTTCCTTCAGAATGCCTCAATTAAATTAAACTCAACATTAGTCTAAGCAAAAAATCAAGAATAATTAGAGAAAGTCTTGCATGAAGTCCTTCTGTAAACTATACTTATTCCTTACCTAGAACAGGAAAAACAGCATCATTATGTCATTGTCTATTATAAATTCATTATCAAGCTAGTTTTCATCCACCTAAGAACTTAAACTGATTAAGTGAAAACATAAAAGGTTCACAGCAAGCTACCCACTTAAATGGCAAGGGCAAATGCTAATCTGTAATTCAAATAGGCCCCAACTGATGATAGGCCTCCACTTTTTTTTTTTTTTTTAATATTAAATTTGTTTACTTTGGGACCCTAAGATAGTTTACTTTGTATTGTTTCATTGACTGAAGGTCCATGCAAAAGCAGAGTTAAAGTCCTACCCAACAAGCAGATTCACATCTCCGATCATTTTTCTGACCCAGGGAATCAGTGAAATTAATGGGACTGTAAACAGGGAATGTGGCTGAAAGTTCATCTTCAACCCTCATTTCTTTTAGGAATAGACTTATATATAAGCTGTGGTGAGGCTCAGGTTACTTAATCACCATCTCAAAGCTTATCCACAGTTTTAAAAGAATACTACAGTGTTTCTTTTATACTCATTTCACTGGCATTCCTTTATTTAAAAATCTGTGTCTAAGACTACGTAGAACTATTTCATCTTATTGTCACAGATATCAGACCACTGAACTGTGCTGTAATATGCTCAGTGCAGCCCCAAGCACAAAACGAGCCCTTTGGTAACGTGTCACCATGTCCTAGTATAACATATCATGTCTTTAAGAAACAAAATACTGTATATGTCATTTAGAGTTTAAATTGTGTTAACTAAGGGAATGATTAAAATCTTATGTATTTATTTTATCCATCATTGGCCAATTGTTTTCTTTTCCCTGTCATTACACTTTTTTTTTTTTTAAAGCATTGATCTTCGGCCTTATAGTTAATTCTGTGGAATATCCAGAGCTGACAGAGTCATCTACTTGAGACAGGCCTGAGGAATAGAGCGTTTAAGTCTGTAGCAAAATTCTTACCAAACATAACAAGAGTAAGAAGTTCAGGATGCAGTCTTACATACCAGATTGCTCCCAAGTTACATCTTATTTCCTAGCAAAATAGAAATGCTGAAAAAAACTGTACACACTATGTGCCAATTAACAGAGTTGGCCTACAGATTTGAATTGAGAATGGCTAAAGCAGCAGCAGCACTCCAGGAGGGACTTTAGAATCACTGGGCTACTCACAGTAAATGTACGTTAAAATTAATCTTAGAGGAAAATATATATATAATGTTCCAAGGAAAGCTAGTTACTGATCAAGCTCTACAGACTAAGTTGCCAAATAAGATAAACCCCAAGGTAACCAAACGTACTGGAATTTGTCTGTTAGGTTAAACATGAGACTTTTTCAGCAGCTGCTCTCAGCCTCAGCTTGCTGGCTGCCAGGGAGCTATGGGGAACCACCCTGGGTGGTCTGCAGAACGGAGTACCTTGAGCAGACGAGGCACTGTGCAAGCCAAAAGTGGAGATGGGTCCAAGGAGAATTTCCCTTCTCAGGAGGGAAACACTGAGGGAAAGGCCACTGAACTAAAGAATCCCCTCCCCCCCCCATATTCATTACTACATCCATGTGAAACAAAGTGCCTGTGACTTTACACACACTATAAAGTAGGACTGAAGGGATCCATTTACACAGGATATTGTTTCCAATGTAAAAAAACCTTAGCAAATGTTTAGTGAATGTTTGATATAATGTCATGCATTAAACTTACATTTTCCAGAAAATCTCAATTTTTAATCATGCTAGTTTTGTCCTGGTTAGTCAAAGACCATTTGATTTCACCTACTTAACCTCTAAAATTGGGAAAGGCCTCAGCTCCAATGACAAAAGGAACTTGGCTTGCTCAGAGCATCTTACTGGAATTGCTCAACTTTTTGTAAGGTAATCTTCTTAAAATACATTATTTAATATCTTTAATTAGTATTTTGTAAGAACAAGAAAGAAGAAACAGGTTTAATAATTTTGGGGTAGGTATCCTGGACACCATATCAAAGCAGTAGACACCATGGTGAAACATTGGCCCTGTTGAAGTTTAGTAGTTCAGCTACTGGATTCACGTTTTCTCTCGGGATGGATGTTTCTACCCCTTTCTAACAATCTTTTCATGAGACTGATTAACTAAAAAAGTTAATACATAAACAGGCATCCCTACTTGGAGCGTTGAGCATAACACCCTTCTGACAAGTGCTAGTGGCAGCAGCAGTAGTAGTCCCATCCAGTCTATTGTTTCTAAAATAAACAACCGATGGTTCAAACCCTCAGCACAAGCACACATTCATACTACCTTGGTGTCCCTGGTCATCTTTTACCATACCACTCTGTCCCTCTTGAGCACTCAAAAGAATGAGAATGTAGAATCGTGGAATTTTTTTGAGGTGAGGAACAAAAGCAGAACAATAAATAAAAGAAAATATACATGCACCTCATTGGTATATCACCAGCCCTAGTAAGCCAAGTCATGGCTACTTCAGCTACTTGTAAGCCTTTCTCTTCCATGTGCAACTTTGTTTCTTTTGTATGGTCTAAAAGAAAAACTTAGATAAACACCTGCCAGGAATGATGTGGATAGGGTTTATCCTGCTTTAAAGGATGGGAATAGTCTAGATGATCTTTTTAGATTCTTTCCAGCATTATTTTTCTTCCAGCAGGAAAATGTGACTTACATACTGACTACATGAGACTACACATACTCTCTCAAAAGTGAGTCCTCCTCTGGAAAATTGGATCCACTTCTATCAGACAATAAGGTCTGATAAATGGAAAACCAGGGAATGAATAAAACCCAATTTGAAAGCATTTTTAAAAAATCATGAAAAAGGAAAACTTGTCATATTTTTAGTATTTTCCATGTTGACATGGACATTCCATTTCTCTTTCTTGGAAGCAGCAAGGAAAAAACTCTGTCAACATTGACCAAATTATGGATGATTAATAGAAGAAAGGGGAAGAGCAACAACAGCAGAAGGAAGTAATAGAGAAAAAGGAGCAAGAAAGGAATCAGCATTTGTGTAAGTCAAGGATACAAGACTTGAATTTATGCATCACACTCACACAAAGCTAAAACAAGAAAAAATTTGTCTAAGAGAGCTATAACTCTAGCACTGTGGGTGTTGGTGTCACTATTAGAACTATAAGCACAGGACAACATTAGATAAATGTCAGTACAGTTGCCTGGTTACTTACGCTAGATTCAAACACAGAATGCAAAACAGATTTATTAAGGAGAAACGTTCATTCTGCCTCCTTTACTTTTCCATTTCCTTTCCATGCTGTCTTCTTTCCAATATTTTATAGCTTTTATGAGCTTTATTGCACTATGATTTGAATGCATGTGTGGAGCACATTTCCCACTGCCTTTAAAGATTAAGTGCTAACTGAAAACGTAGTTTACTCAGAAACAATCCATCAAGTTTACATTTAATTTTTGCTGTGAAAAAGCATGTTAACTGAGCCTTTTTTAAAATTTTATTTCAGAACTCTTCATGAGGTAGGCTTATTTTCAAAGCTATGGCCCATCAGCAAGAGGATTTTCATCTGGTTAATGAGCTGAAACAGCTTGTTCAGGGGAATACCTACCCTCCATATTCACTGGCATGTTTTATTTTGCCTCAGCTGATTGCTTTCATGATGTATTTCAGGAAACCAGCCTCTTGCCCTTTTTAAAGAACAATAGCTTAGATGAGCCTCAGATGTTTTATAAAATAGTTATTAATGCTTAAAGATCACTTTACATTTCCTCAGTAGCATAACTTACTTGTTTCTCAAAGATCCCTATACCCGAAAATTCCCATGGTAGGTAGAAACTCACAAACGGTCTCCTTATATCTTCAGTTATGTCATTTCTGACAGCCGCTAAAATGCTTAAACTTGGTGGCACTGCAGCACATGAACACAACTTCACCTTGTAACCCTTGATTCAGTAATGGGTTGGTTTAAAACATAGTCAGAGATAAGTAATAGCCATAGCGGGTGATTGAACTTCTCTTTTTTTCCCCTCAGCTAACAACTGTTTGATATCTGGGAAAGATTTAGAGTTCTTGTTAGAAAGCAAGGGTTTATTTAAAGGATTTCTATTCAAGTACTTTAAAAGTACCATACCATGTCACATGTACTCTCCCAGGACATTCATTTACATCCACGTTAGTTCAGCATGCAAATCAAGTCTAAACACCACTACATGGAGCAAAGCCCACACAGACGTAACTATGTATAAGAAGGCCCCAGACTGTGGGCAAACCCCACAGATCTCTTGCACCGTGCCTATTTCCATCACCTAACATGTTTTGCATGTGGACCCCCTTACCAAACCTCCAGTCACATGGAAAGATACCCACCAGCGCTGTGTCCCACAGCAAACAGGTGAGCCTGAGCCTCCCGCAGCTCAGCAAGTGACACAGCCCTGGCGCTACAGGCTGCTCTGCAGGTGTGCGATAGAAATTCATATTTTTAAAACTTTCTGTGCCCACTTTATTCCATGTCCACTACTTTGTAGTTCTAATTGTCACATATATTCAAACTTTCTTGGACTAAGCTTTATTCACTTAATCCAAGCACAAACACATCCACAAAAACTATGTATAGGTATGAGTTAATTGCAACTTGCGTTTCTTGTAATCGTGCTTGTTGGTTAGAGACATGTCATATTCTGTTATCATTTCAATTGTGGTATTCCTAAAAATCTTTCAACTTACTTTCAAAAGGATTATTTGGCTTTGTTTATTTAAGGTGACCTCACATGCTATTATCTCTTAAATACATTCCCAATCACTATTTATTAAGAAAAGAGGCCTAAATAGAAAGTACTTGATGTTCCACGGATTCTAGGATACCAGGAATGAAATGTTTGATTGTAATTGACTGTTTTTATGCTTATATTTAAACATCTCATATACTGTGTAGAAAACACAGATGAAAACACTGTTTCAACTTCTTCCGTATACTTCCAACATTCAACACTGCAATAATTCTCCTATGAAGAGCAAAGTTTAAATTGCATGAATGATACTTTCAAGCAGGATGGAACAGATGCTTTTGCTTAGTGTTAATAAAAACTTATCTTTTCAAACTGGAACACAAGCTTTAAATATCTATCCTTATTATTATTTCATATACACTTATAAAACTTGCAATAGAAAACATGGCAATTCATATACATTTTTAGTGAAGCTGGAAGAATTTTCCAGATTTTTTATCTGCTTCTTGCAACTATTTTTAGAATTATACCTAAGAATAAGAGACTGGCATGAAATCCTAGCCCTATTCTACTGAGAATAAAGGAAATTTTTTAATATCAAATTTTGACCTCATTTATTTGCATTCAAGAAGCCTGTGACAATGTCCCTCTGAAGCGAAAGCAAACACTTACATGTCAGAGGTGAAGTCCTGTCATGAACTAGACATTGATCCCAGTCTTATCTTGTAACACTGTCTTAGGAATAGTTGTCAAAACTGTCACAAGCCCTACTGAAGTCAGCAGGGCTCCATGCAGATGTTGACTCAAGGATGTGGCAAAGTCCTTAAAAATCACCAGCATTTAGTCAAATGTTCCTAGGGCTTGGACAGTCTCCAGGCGTTGCTTAGTTTACTTAATGTATCTTCTCTTTTTCTTTTTTTAGCCTTTTCGAAATCTTAGATTCAGGCTTGTACACAGGCTCTTCTGAATAACCTTGTAAGAGTACTCCAATATATAGAAAATATAGAGAAGGAGAGAGGAGGGGAAAAAAGTTACTCCTAATCTCTCCTCAGTGCCACAGACTTTTACAAACACTATTTATAGCCTTGTAAGAGAATTTTTACGCTCCTGAAAAATCACCTCTCAAACTGTGTAATAAAGCTGTTTCCAATGAGGGTGGGACCCACAGATCACAGAGGGCTCATTGCACTGCAGCTTCAATATCAGTACTAGAAGAAACTCAGCCCACTGACCTGCTTGAAAAGGACTTCCACCATGGTCGAAGGCAAACAACCTGTGTGTCAACAGTGAAATAAAGAAATACAGATTCTGTGGACAAAAAATAAGGCAGATGGAGCCTTTTACATTCTTCATAACCACAGACTGATGTTATGAGACCACAATACACTGTTGTTACAATAGTCTTGTAATGGCTATTTGAATGTTTGCTGCTAAACCTAACACAAAGAATTTTAAAAGCCCACCATCTTACATATAGGCCACAACAAACCATCAGAAGACCAAACTGAACTTAACACACACATAGACTAGAGGAAGTACTTAGTTAGGGTGGCACACAGATGAATATTTTCTCTGGCAGAGAACAAGTCTGTATAAACAGGAACACAGCTGAATCCTGCACTTTTTACAGGATCTAAAGTATCTGAACTCCAAAAAAAAAGACACTACCCCGAATTATACTACATAGGAAAGAAAAGAACAGATACATAATTTAGAATGATTTCTTTATTTTCATGAAGTTGGATCATTTTCAACATTTTCAACAGCATACTCCTTCAGTGCTTATCATAATGTTTTTGAAACTCTAGCTATCATGTGTTGTACCCAAAGGACCATCAGTTTCTACAAGAGTGAACATTTTGGTAAAATCCCTCAATCCATCTAAAGACTGTTTGCAATTGTTTGTTTCCAAGCTTTATTTAGTGTCCCATTTTCACAGTCAGATTCAAGCCAGCACTAAGTGCCCTTTCTGAACACAGAGGTCAGCGAACATCAGAAAAGCCAAAGACAAATGCTGCTTTTCCAATGATGGTGAGAAATGATTCAAAGAAACTGCAGAAACCATTCCTTTAAGTGATACTGAAACTTAAGTCTCTGATACTTACCAGTCTTCATGGAAATCATTCTCCACTGTCTATAAGAAGGATATTCCAAAAATAGTTCTGTCTTCTGTTCACTCACATTTATGCAGGGGCTACCAGAAGGCTTTAATCCTATAGCTTAGCTTGTCTACAATATTCCTCCCTGAACATGCAGGTGCCCAATTCTTCGTCATACTTTTATTTGAAAGTGAATTTATCCATATTATTGAGGACAGACATAACTAAAGTTTAATCGTCTTCTGCTTCTTTAGCAAACATTCACGATCTACACCAGGCTTGTGAAACTTAGTCCTTCTGCAAGTTATCTCAGTTGGTCCTGGAATTCTCAAAATTAACCTATTTCCTCCATCTCTGAAAGCAAAATTTATGTCTAAGGCACTTCAGCAATTTGTCATTTAGCAAGCTAGCTCAAAGTTCCCAGTGAATACCTTTTCATATCCTTGTAGTACTGTCACAGTATCCCTTTAAAAGCAAATGTACTTTTAAAGTAAGAGCTAGCAAAGGATTCATGTAAATATTACTTTTTCACATTTAAACTGATGAATGCAGAACTACTGTGATATGGGTCAGCATTATAATTATGTTATAAAAAACTCAGGAACTTAAGGACTAATTACAGAATGTGTTTGCGCAAATCAGGTAAAATCAGGGCAATTCTTCATCTGTGCAATCCTCTGTTCCCATTGTGGAAATGAGGAAGGGTTTAAATAGTTAACTGGCGATATATGTTTTTGTACAAAAACCAGCTGTGTGCCAGGCTTGGAAAATTCAGTCACTAGTGTTCAAACAAAAAACATAAAATATTTTGAAATCCCAAGGTCATCAATGCACCTGTGTAAGTCTCATTAAACTTAATAGACATTACACACATTTGTTGAGGGCAAAACACACTGTCCTACAGCTGCAGCTCTTCTTGAATGACTGCTCATTTTCATGGCTTTTTATGACTGTAGGCCAGATTACATTTTAAAATGGCAAAAACTGTAGTATGTTTCAGCAGACTAATCAACTTTTTTGGCTTTTTTGGCTTTGGGCTTGTGTTAGCTTGAGGCTTAGCTCTGGGTATGAGATACGGAGCTGCAAATAGCTGTGGCTCACAACGTCGCAGCTCCTCCAGTTGTCTACATGCTGCCAGGGGGACAGCGAGGAGCTCAGGCTGGTAGTTTAATATGTGCCAATTTGAAAAAGGGCGCATCCGAGTGGCTCATCCTCTTGCTCTCTGAGCTCTCCCACTTGCTCAGAAAAAGGAGTTCTGAGAATGAGCATAGCTGCTCTCCTGTCTGCACCTAGCGATGAAATCCAGGAAGGGCTCATGCAGCAGCATAAGGGGTTGGACACAACGGATGCCTTGTTTGGCAGATGTTCCTTAGGACTCATTTTTACCTCTTGCTAGAGTTCCAAATGCATCACTTTAAATTGCTATGAAAGCTGCTAGGGCTTTCATAGAAGGTCAGGGCTAGGACAGAGCCAAGCAGAGAACGAGGGAAACACGACTAGATCCTCTGCGCAGCCCTGGGAATTGGTAACAGGCTGATCTCAGACACAGTGATACATCACTCCCACAAGGCTGAGGAGTGAACTACCAAGGAATCAATAGTCCATCTCCTGCCAGTCCACCCTGCTCTACTGCCCTGCCCGACTGCACATCATACAGTACATATTCAGCCATAATATTTCTGTTCACGTTCTTTTATCACCTGCCCCATCTCACAGTATGTGAACATTTGCCAGAAGTGAGCTGTATCATTATCTTTTAAAGGATATAGGTGCTGAATGTGTGGTACTGCTTTTTTATACCATTTATTAACAATATGGTAAAGTTACTTAATATAATCCCAGGTCACATTAAGTCATGCCTAAATTTTCTGTCACAGTGAAACATGTTGACAAAGATAATTATTTCTGTGAATGAGAGACGTGTTCCATTTTATGAACTGGGCAGCTGACAGGATCTGCGGGGTTGAGAGTGTATGGACAGCTTAGTAACTTTAATGAATAGCAATTAATACTTGTCTTTTCTCTAGTGAGCAATTGTTGTATCATATAATAATATTTTTAAAGTCATCACATGAATAGAAAATTCAATTTCAGAACTTTGTGCTAATTTGCTATTTCTGCAAATGTATAAATTGAATCCCAAGACATTTTGTTTAACGACACATGGGATGCAAGCAAGGAGATGGTGTGTATCCACAAAATACCTGCAGTCCATATTTGCCATACACATAGATACCTTGTTTTCCACTGTGTACCTCCCTTTCACCCTCCACTCTCCATCCACTCATTTCCAGCTGTATCAGCATTCTGGCTCGCAGCAATGGTGGCAGCTAAAAAGAGAGGCAGAAATGCGTCCCGATTTCTGGCTAGTCAGGCACTACAGAGTATTGCAGTTGCTAAAGGAGGCTGTGGCACAGAAACACAACCTCGCAACTTTGCCAGGGAGGATTCCTAAACTGTGTTTTTTATTTCTACAACTAATGCTGTACAAATGACTTAAACTTGTATTCTGTGCCAGATGGGGATACATGGTAAAAGACCAGAGAAACAGCAGGACATGGGTTAATGTCCTGGCTAAGGAGGGTACTGGATCTGAGAATAAGGTGTGTGTAAGTGAACACACATGAGTAAGATTCCACCTTGGAGGCATGCAGGAGAAGGGCTAAGGAAAAGAGAGAATGGAGGCATGTGCCTCTGTCCCGGTTTTGGCAGGGATAGAGTTAATTTCCTTCCTAGTAACTGGTACAGTGCTGTGTTTTGGATTTAGGATGGGAACAAAATTGATAAGGCACCGATGTTTTAGTTGTTGCTAGGTAATGCTTACACTAGCCAAGGACTTTTTAGTTTTCCATGCTCTACTGACTGAGAAGGCTGGAGGTGCACAAGAAGCTGGGAGGGGGCACAGCCAAACTGGCCAAAGGGACATTCCATACCATGTGACGTCATGCTCAGTACATAAACTGGGGGAAGCTGGCCGGGGGGGCCGCTGCTCGGGGACTGGCTGGGCATCGGTCGGCGGGTGGTGAGCAATTGTACTGTGCATCACTTGCTTTGTGTATTATTATTATTATCATATTATTATTATTATCATTTGATTTCAATTATTAAACTGTTTTTATGTCAACCCACGAGTTTTTCTCACTTGTGCTTTTCCAATTCTCTCCCCCATCCCACCGGGTCGGGGGGAGTGAGCGAGCGGCTGCGTGGTGCTTAGTTGCCGACTGAGGTTAAACCACGACAGCCTCCCTTGTGAATGCACCTGGGCCAGCACAGAGCCAAGGCTTACTGTTCCAAAGACAGCTCCGCTGTGCAGGCAAAGTGCAAGTACCCAGCTTAGGACATTCAAAGGTCTGCAAATTCCAAGGAAGACAATTCTGGCCAGGTTAGGAGAGGTGAGAAACGTGAAATAAATCATCCCACTTTAACATCCCATCTGCTTCAAGCAACAGACATGCCCGAGGTTTCCCCTTTTCATCAGATGGCCAAGCATTCTCCTTCCCTTTCCCTTTCAGGCCATCCCTCAGCAGCCTGCTGTCTCCTTTACATAGTCCTACTTCAATGAGTCCCTAACCAAATGCATGACTCACTTCACAGTGGTGTCCCAAAAGCTGTTTTTATTTCACAGCTTTGTAATTCTCTCTCAGATGTTAATCTATTTGCTCCTCCCTCCTCCTCCTCCCCTTTTCCCATAAGAACTTAAAAGTCTGTTTTTCCAGCAAGACTAATAAAATAATAAAGCAAGCAAAGAGACTGTGAGCTAAGGCATTTTGGAACCAAAGAAATTATAACTTTTCAAAAATTAACCTCCTGTGTATTTCTTAAGCAATGCAACGTTAAAAATATTCTTTTCTGTCTCTTAACCAAGTTCCACAGAAAATATGAGGGAGACTGGAAATCCAGCATTATGCTAAGCAGAATCTCACTTTGCCCTGAACAATGAGGTTACTACAGCTGCACAGTCATCTACTAGGAATCCCTCTTGATGGAGCATAAAAGCTGCTGTTTAATTCGAAAATTCCCCACTGGATTTGTAAGTTCTAATAAGAGGTTCATGTGACATGCAGGAGTGCAGGACTGATTCGGGGAATGCTCAAATTTACTTAATAATAGGAAGACTGAAAGAAAGTAATTCCTATAAAAACGTGGTTTTTTAAGAAGTATTGAGATTTGATTTCATTGAATAGAAACATAGTATCATCTTAGACTAGTTATAACTATTCCCAGGTTTTGGCTACAGAAAGTGAAATTACATCAGCAAACCAATCCCTGACGAGTAGGATGAGTCACATTTCAGTCTGTTTCCACTTAATTGCGTTTTTTTTTTACATTTATGGGGTTTAGAAAAAATAACACAGACAACCATTGCAACTGGAAAATTATTAAAAGGTGAAATGTGAAGAGGTTCTGACTCATTGGCTAGGTATTCCTGACTTTAAGAAAGCTCTGTGGAAATAATGGTACCTTTTGTAATTTGCAGAAATAATGACACAAGCTTTGTGAAAGGATGTCCAATATATTTCTCAAATTTAATGCATGGTCTACTACTTGCCCAGAAAAGGAATCTTTATTTTTAATTAATCTGGTAGGTATTTGTTATGTGAAAAGAAAAAGTGAGAAACAGAGTGAAAATCAGAGAAAAACGAAACAAGAGAGACAGAAAACTACAGCCTGCTTTCCATTTTTGCAATTGTTTTTTATTAACATCCAGTGAAGAGATGGTTCCAGAATAAAGCAACATGGTTTAAAACGCAAACTATTAATAATGGCTAAAAATGAGACTTCAAAGCTTTTTCATCTTCAGAGGACGTGCAAAAGAAAATATAAAAATAATACTTTTTGAAAGTAACTGAAGTAATTGCAAACCTGTTGCCTTGATCATTTTCCTTTAAAAAGTAAAAGTAATCTTATTTTAAAAATTCTTCAACTGCATCCAGATGAACATGTCACTCTGAGATGCATCACGTCACCTCAAAGACTATGACACAGTGGCTGTTGCTGAACAGAGAGGTTTCCATGGGTGTTTCAAGCAAACAAAGCCAACCAAAGTGACTTAGCATAAAGATTACATTGCTTAAGTACAAGAGTATGTACAACTACCGAAGTTGAAAGAAAACACGATTTATGTGGACACTCCTTGAGCTTGGTCACACTCCTTTAAACGTGTATTTTAAAAGAGTTCCTATTTTCCTCCAAGTTCAGGAGTGTTGAGCAGGTTTGGGGGGAGAAACCAATACTGTGTTTGTGGCACAATATATTTTTACCTACCCAAAATTACTTTTGAAAATATTTGCATACTTGGGCCAATTCTATAACTTGCTTTATAATACCGTGCAATGGTATTTATTCCATGCAATGGTATTTATTCCCTAATTTATTCCCTAATTTTCATGCTTTGGTACCTGTGCCTTGGCTCTAGGATAAAAGTATTTCAGTTTCTCCGAACACACACACACACGCGCGCGCGCATATATACCTAAATCAGTAGAAGAGCCTGGAAAATGGGCAAGGATTCCTTGTTTTCTGCCCACAGCTGATAAACCAATGCATACTAAAAACTCCAGCTTTCCAAGCCCAACACTTTTTCCTTGATTTTTTTATCCTTCCTAAAAGTCTCAACCCCATGCAGTGAACTGGTATTCATATCCAGTTTACCACATACCCACACACTGAAACACTACAGTAAAACAAAGCTTATTAGGACACAGGCAGGGGGAAGGGACCAAAAGATAGCAGAACCTCACCTTGTTTTAGACAAGAAAGGAAGATACTGAAGAGAGAAAATCCTGACCAAAACTGAAATCAACAGCAATGGCTTTGTTATGCCAATGGTTCCACCTAATGTTACGGCATATACTCACAAAAAGAGCATACAAGCATTTAGCCTCCTAACCAGGATTTCCGATCTGTATGCTTTTTATTTCTACGCTGTGTTGTTTTAATCTACTCTTACCTCCTCCTCCTCTCCTTACCTCCCTACTGAATTTTCTCTCTCCAAAGAGAACTCTCCAAAGTGACTTTCGTCACAATTTCCAGAGAAAAGCAAGACTGTGGGGACACAGGGCCACACTTCACTACAGAGAGTATGGTGAATGCACAGTGAGCTTCAAACTTCGCTAAAAGTGATGTTTTTTTTTTTTATTATTTCAAAAAGGGAAGGGAGGGGGAGGAGGGAGAAAAGGAAGACAACTCAGAAATGCCTGTCTTGCATCTCCTTTCTCAGTACTGCTCTCCTGGAAGGAAAGTATTGCATCAGTAGAGAAAACCACTAAACAAATGTACTGGTTTAAATAACACTTCATTCCTTACATTTGTTTGGTGCCCAGAACTAGTCACATTACTCATTTATGGGACAATTTCCACACAAAAGCTCTGCCCCAGCAATTTCATGACCTTGAATCCATCCGTGTCTGAAAATCCCAAGAACAGTACTGTGTTGTTATCAATCCACGTGGACTAGTCAGCCACCTACTCTGCAGTAGAGAAACTCGGACACACATTAGCAAAGATACATTTCTCTCTGCCTTGATCCTGATTCAGTTTTGGTAATATGGTTCAGTATTACAAGAAGCCTAATTGAGCCCATAATCTATACTTGATGCTCAGTGACAGCTTACTTTCAGTCTTCTCTTTGTATCTAATTTCTTAATTATCACCCCCATTACCATATAAATTAACTCAGCTATTACTATAACCTCAATTAGTTCTAGTAAAACTGAGTCACAAAACATGTAAAATTAAGCTTTCTTTTCAAAAGCCAAAGTTTCTTTGGAATGAAGAGCTTTTCAAGAAATAAACAGATTTATTCCACTTACCAATAAAGTTTGACTTAGATGCAGTCAAAAGATTCTCAGGTTATTGCCAGCGATATCCATAACAATCCTCAACCTTTTAAAATTATTTTAGTTACAATGTGGAGATAGCTTCTAGCATAACATAACATTCAAAAATCTGAAATTAACTGATTAGCAATTAACTGAAGGGAAAGCAAGCAGTAACCAAGAACTGCATATAAAAAGTCACAGATGATATGTTGGAAACCAGTGGAAAATCCACATTATGGAATGTCATGACGGATCACAACAATCCAGATTGAATATCAGCAATACCTTGACTGAAGCTTGCCAATGTCAACAGATGAAATAAGAGAGTCTCATCAGTTTGCCTGTGTAGAAAACTTCAAATACTTAATTTGCATGATAAATGCAGTTGATAGTCCAGAAGTGAAGTCAAACCATTACACTAAAAAAAAAACCAAACCCCAAAAAAACAGCCAAAGCTAAAAAGAATGGGCCAGCAGTAGGCAAAATCAGAGCCAAGACCATTCATTACATTAGGTACACTATCATTCCTGAATGTGCTAGCTCAAAATGTGTAAAAACAACATTTTTGGATGACTAGCACTATTGGTTACATGTCTTGAAAAAGAAAAAAAAGCCCGCATACCATCCCCTATACAAAAGTACTCCTGTCCTCAATACTGCTCAGGCTTCTATTTCAATTACTTTTATAATGTAGAAGCAATTCACTTTTATTTGAGCTAGTGATGGAAGAAGACTTGGAGCCAGGAAATTCAGCATCCTAACACCATTCCTTGGTAATCAGATGAAGGCCACAGGCACTAAGGGAGACATCCTGAGTCAGGTGTAAGTAAAAGAATAAGCAGGAAGGTGCAAAATAAGAACAAGGAGGAAAGAAGAGACAAGGAAAAATGAGAAATTCATTTGCACACCTAAAAACCTCCATGTGATCATATAATATTCATTCTCCCAGAGCAGGAAGGAATGACCAGACTGTTGATCTCTTAGAGCACATCAGTCCACAGGGGAAAAAATGCTATGATTCGCCAGTTGTGTAGGACACCCACAAATCAACAGCCTCCAGAATAAGGCTGAAGCAGAAAGTAAACTGTTTAGTTCCTTCTATGAGCCAGTGTTTTAGCTGTGGAGTGGTAAAGCTACTACCCAAGGCTGTGTCCAAGTCCTGCCAGCTCTGTGATACAAAAATGAAGTGAGCTTAACATAACAATATGAGGAGGTAACTGGGAGCTAATTAGGGCACTTAATCACAAGTCTTGAATTAAATGAGACTCCTTGAATAAACTTCTTGGGCATCATGCACTTCATCAAACCATCTGGGAACACCTGATGGTGAAATACCTATCCAGCCTGACAGGAACATGCTGCATCCCTGCTCACGACTAACACAGGAGTGGGTAAGTGCAGCTGCCATACAGGGATGCAAGTAGGCGACATGCAGACTCAGAGCTCCACAGTGCTATCACTTCTCGCCCGCTCCAAGAGCCCATGTGCCAGATCCATCTAGCAAGTGGGGTTAAGAATCAGAGAGCAGCTACAGCACCAGGAGCATGTAGGCTAGCAGAAAAGTAGGAAGAGAGCAGTCAAATTTCATACATGAAATTTTATAGGTTTACCTGAAGTATCACTCTGTACAAATACAGAGTAAAAGCTTCCCATTAAAAAAAAAAAAAATAGTTCCCATTTTAATCATAGAATAGAATCATAGAATCATTAAGGTTGGAAGAGACCTCCAAGATCATCGAGTCCAACCATCAACCCAACACCACCATGCCTACTAAACCATGTCCCTAAGCGCCTCATCTACACCTCTTTTAAATACTTCCAGGGATGGTGACTCAACCACTTCCCTGGGCAGCCTGTTCCAATGTTTAACTACTCTTTCAGTAAAGAAATTTTTCCTTACATCCAATCTAAACCTCCCCTGGCGCAACTTGAGGCCATTTCCTCTCGTCCTTTCGCCAGTTACTTGGGAGAAGAGACCGACACCCACCTCGCTACAACCTCCTTTCAGGTAGTTGTAGAGAGCAATGAGGTCTCCCCTCAGCCTCCTTTTCTCCAGGCTAAACAACCCCAGCTCCCTCAGCCGCTCCTCATAAGGCTTGTTCTCCAGACCCCTCACCAGCCTCGTTGCCCTTCTCTGGACACGTTCCAACATCTCAATGTCCTTCTTGTAGTGAGGGGCTCAAAACTGAACACAGTATTCGAGGTGCGGCCTCACCAGTGCTGAGTACAGGGGCACGATCACTTCCCTACTCCTGCTGGCCACACTATTTTTGATACAGGTCAGGATGCCATTGGCCTTCTTGGCTACCTGGGCACACTGCCGGCTCATGTTCAGCCGGCTGTCGACCAGCACCCCTAGGTCCTTTTCCGCCAGGCAGCTTTCCAGCCACTCTTCCCCAAGCCTGTAGCGCTGCATGGGGTTGTTGTGGCCAAAGTGCAGGACCCGGCACTTGGCCTTGTTGAAGCTCATACAGTTGGCCTGGGCCCATCGATCCAGCCTGTCCAGGTCCCTCTGCAGAGCCTTCCTGCCCTCGAGCAGATCAACACTGCCGCCCAACTTGGTGTCGTCTGCAAACTTACTGAGGGTGCACTCGATCCCCTCGTCCAGATCATTGATAAAGATATTGAACAAGACCGGCCCCAAAACTAAGCCCTGGGGAACACCGCTCGTGACCGGCCGCCAACTGGATTGAACTCCATTCACCACAACTCTCTGGGCCCGGCCGTCCAGCCAGTTTTTGACCCAGCGCAGAGTACACCTGTCTAAGCCGTGAGCCGCCAGCTTCTCCAGGAGAATGCTGTGGGAGACGGTGTCAAAGGCCTTACTGAAGTCCAGGTAGACCACATCCACAGCCTTTCCCTCATCCACTAGGCGGGTCACCTGGTCATAGAAGGAGATCAGGTTGGTCAAGCAGGACCTGCCTTTCATGAACCCGTGTTGGCTGGGCCTGATGCCCTGGTTGTCCCGCACCTGCCTTGTGAGCGCCCTCAAGATGAAATGAGGTGATACTCCTCAATTCCAGAAAAGACCAAACAGGCAAATATAAGATTAGCCTTTATTAATGCAAAGTAGAAACACACAGATCATGTTAGAAAATTTGTCTGCTTGTTTGAATTTTATTTGAATTCTACAGCCTCTATTTGATAGTTTTTACTGCTTCTCTCTGATTACAAATAACTTTTAACTTCCAGTAGTGAATTTACTGACCTTGCAGCGATGATTTATGCATCATTTCCTGCATTGCCAAGCTTCTGTGGATGCTCTCTGGTGAGCAGGGAACCCACACAGGTTGAGGAACTGTATCAAACAAGCAACTTTATTTTTACTTTGGAAGTCTTTCCACATTCAGTTTCCCGCTATTTTAATGGGTTTCAGTCACTGCAAGTCTAATTGATAGTAAACAAATCTCTTTCAGGCAGCCCTCAGTTTTACCTCATTATACTTGGTATCCTAATGTGGAAGGAGAAATGCAGTTTAGGAATATCCTTGCTCTTTAAAAATGGTGAGGAATGATTCTGCCCTGCCACCACGATCTAAGAGGATGTAACGTGGGCTGCTCTTCCATCAGCATGCCTGACTTATGTGCAGGATTTCCCTGTGGACACTTTCTTTTTATGTTTGTCTATTTGCTAGACGTGTCACCTGAATGGCACATACAGAGGAAGCAATGATATTAAAGTCATTTCCAGGCAGAGAAATGTATCTGTCCATCATGGAAATACAAAACATAGCAATTGTGCAATGCTGTTTTCTACACTGTCATTTCATTGAATGTGTCCTGTTGTATGGTTGTGTTACATGAAATCATTCTCTAAAGACGGATGTAATTTCTCTTTCTTGACAAATATGTAATGGATTTTTAATCTGTATTACTTATATTTACTTTTATATTATTTGTATTATTTTACAAACATTTTTCAATAGATCATCTTCTTGTTCCCCAGTACTACTATTAATTGTTCTTAAATAGACTATCACTTCAAACTGCCTTATTTTTAACCTGGAAAGACAACTTGGCTTTTCTACAGCTCTGAGGGTTCTGATCTTAAAATGAGTATGATTTATACCCATCACTGACTGATTATGTCATGAAACTATGCTTCCAAGGAAAACACTGTCTAAGATACACAGGTTGGAGAAATTTGATCATCTGATGGAATTTCTTCCCACCTATGCTTGTAGAAGAGATGCCTTTTCACATTTGCAGCCACGCATAATAAGAGGAAACAGCTGTGTGCCATCTAGCAGGAGACTCTAAATGATCAAATGTTTTGCTTCCACAGCAGACAGCAGGTTGATCCTCTGACTGTAGTGGAGCAGTTGACAAGCATTTGTGGGACTTAAACCATGTCATTTAAGACATGGCTTGGGGCCAATGCAAACCTGCCTGCTTTCATCCTCAGGAGTGACAGCTGTATTTTCACTTCAGGGAAAGAAGAAACTGCCTATTACGCTTACTGGTAGGTGGGTTGCCAAAAAGTTGACCATACAGCTAGTGAGATGTGGAACACCACAAGACTAAGGAGAATCAGATAATTAAATGAATCAGGAATGACTCATCTTTCCTACTCCTTGTGAAGTATTTTAAAATTCTTTAACCTTCAGCTGTGCATACTAATGTCTGCATAGTCGACATTTTACTTCAGCAAAGTTGGGAGAGAGACTGTGGTACATTTTTTATGACTGTTCTCACAGACTTAGGAATGGCCATACTAGTTTAATTGAAGATGAGTACCTCACAGATCACATTGGCACACCAAGAAGGTTTTCAAAAGGTGAAAACCATTACTGGTAGTTCCTGCAACTTTTTCCCAGGAACTAGCTATGAACATTTGATCCAAGTCATTAAATGTAGAAATAAATAGGAACTAAAGAAATTAAGATAAAAATCTGAACTTCTGGTAGTTCAGTTATTGGTACAATTACAATGCAAGCATCTCTGTGTAATCACAGTACAAGGAACAGAGCACTATTCAGGATCAGAACACCAGGATTTTATTTTGGGCTGTCCTGTGGATTCACTACACTATGGCAAGTCACTAACTTTATGTCTTAGTTTGCACAGTATTAAGAAAAAAATGATGGTACATTTTAAAAATCATTGAGTAGATCTTTCGAGGAGTGATCCTTTTTACATTTTTAAAATCATTTATATGGAGTAGGAGTCCCCAAGAAGAATGAGAATCAATCGTTGATATCTCTCTGAAATACAGTGCACTGGGGCTCCTTGTTCCCTGCTAACTCTGAATTTCTGAGCCACACCTTTCATGCCAACACTCTGCAGAGAGAAGAGTTTTCCAGTTAATTTTCACACTTCTTCATGAATTCAGTGGCTTCCAAGCCACAACCTGAATTGATCAATCTCATCTTGTTGATTTTTAAGAAGCATCCAACTGTAAGTGCTTCTTTCAACTTGGAGGTGTCTGGCCCTAGTAGTTAACATTTAAAGCTCAGGCACAAACTAGTTTAAAAGAGCATATTGTTCCAGCACAGGCTAGAACAAGAAATCAAAGAGAAAATATCCTCCACTACTGTAAATTTCTAGTCAGACAGAAAGTTGAATTCCTTCTACTCAGGCAAAGTAAAAATTAGATTTTCCAGATGTTCTACCTAAAAAGTACCCCAAACCCCCCAGACTTCTGAACTTTCATTTTGCAAAAAAAGCAAAGACACTTAATTTAAATCTTTGTACATGTTTCCGGAGTTCATGAAGCTATCTGAATCACTGACAGCCTACCAGGGACTCACAGCCTGGCAAGAAGTCCAGAGTCCTTAAACAACAGCAGCATAAATTATAATTCTACGGTAGAATAGTTTGAAGACATCCTGATCCTTACAGACAAATTAAGGAAACATATATGATAAAATATATTTTAATTGCATCCAAATTCAGGGCACTTAACCATTACTAATGTTTTTAGCAAACATTTATGATCCAGCTGCAAGGGTTTGAAACTAACAGAGTAGGTACGCAGGGCTGCCACCAAACAGCAATTAAACAAATGAAAACAGACTGCAAAGGAGCTGGGAGGGTCTGAGGATGAAAAACTCAGAGAGTTGGCTGCAAAGCATCTTTTGATGTTTCCCAAAGCTATTAGTTGTGTTTAAAGACACAAAAAAAGCATCCAAGGAAAACACAAGAATGATGAATTTAACCATCGAGCTTTCTACATGAAACAGGCTATTTGGAAGGGTGTTTTTTTAGTGTGGTGGTGGTGGTGTTTTAACTATAACTAATCTAGTGCCAGCTTGAACTATGTTTCTCTCCTACTGCTTAAATTTTTTTCCAATATCCAAGTTACCACTGTCATGTGTCTGCTTTGCAAAAGGAAGAAAAGGAAGGGTATATACTCGGACACTGGTAAGGCAGTAAAAAAAAAATAATTCTAAAAAAGTCTGAAAGCTTAAAATACTATCCACACTTTAAAGGCAACTGTGTAAAAACAGATCTGCAAAGCAATAGACCTATTTAGGTGTTAGACCTTCCACTCTTAGAGTCTGTTCCTTTCTTATCTCTCCGAGTTCTGCAAAGCAAATATAAATGGAGGAAATGAAACTGGTTTTCCCGTTATTTAATTTTCAAATAATTTTACAAATGTGCCTTTTAACTCATTTAAGAAAATAAAATTCAGAAAGGATATTCTGAAAATTCCACTATACACTCATAGTCTAATAATAAACATTCTCCATTTAGTCCAGTCTTGAAGTAATATCAAATGAGGGTTTGCAGCTGAGAGGGGAAAAATAAAAAAAAAAAAGGCAGCTAGAAACTACCTTGTGCCAACTGCAGAATCTGAGGCAAGTCATATGGAAATTCACAGTAATTCACCAACATCTCAATATTCCTTTTTTAACAAAACAGTAGTTCTGCATAGCAACTGAGGAATGGTAACCAGCACAGCCACTTTATATGCCCAAGTTTCCCATTCAATCAAGATATTTCCTCTGGTGCAGAATCAAAAATTGTTGAATAGCTATAAATCATGTAATGATGCTTCTTTGCATTTCAGAAAATTAGACCAAACTAGTTCATCTGGGTCATACAGATTTTCTTTCCACCTCAGGAAACATTTTTTTCTAATTGCAACCCTACTTAAGAAAGATGTGACAAAATTGACTTCACAGTTCAGATTCAAGTGCTCTATTTTTGGGGTGCCACATTTTCCTGGGAAGGCTGATTGCCCTGAGTTCTTAAGATTTATCTCAAAGACAATCACAAGTGAACAATTTGACATATTCATTTCAGTGTAGAAAAAAAATCCATTATTGAGTTCCGTATTTTTTTTACAATGACATGGAGTAGCACTTTTCATTCCCCAAAATTGTTGCATCTGTCATCATTTATGTTCCTACCAAATTAGTCTGGTATTTCAGAGCGGTTATGCTTCTCCACAACTATGTCCGAGTGAAGGAACTGAAGAAGAAACAGATGAGGGATGAAGAACTGTATTTTGAATATTTGAAAGGCACAAAGCTTTCTAAAAAATTGCCCTTTTTTTCCAGTTTCCTGGGGAGGCCAAGCTCATTCATTTCACCCTGTCTTTTTAATATGTTTTCAAGAATCAGTGCAACTGGTGCTTTTTAAAATCTGTTTTCCATCTTAGAAATGTCAATTTCTAAGATTTATAAATCTGGTTTACAACTTAATATAATCAAAAAGGAAGAAATTGGAATAGGTACTTTTGCATGCTACTTGACTTAAAAAGTACATGCAAAATTTTGAACTGGGTGTGGCAGTCATATTTCATAGCCTAGTTAATAAAAATACCTTTGCTAAGCAAACATGGGCAAAATGCCAATCTCATACACATCTTTAAAAAGCAAATTAAATGGACATTCAAAGCTATCGCAGGCAATTATTGCATTTATGCACCATTTCTAAGCTTATTTGTAATGTGAGAGTAAATATTTTTAACTAGGAAACAAATTATTTATTCTGCATTCCAGTCCTTTTATTTGCCTTTAAGTTCCTTTTCTTAGGCTCCTCTAGAAGCCTAACACTTGTTTCAGGCTTTTCTGTAATTACTATGACATGTTTATGGATATTTCACCTATCAACTTATTCTCCTCACGTTACTGCTTTCAACATTGTTTATAACTAAATTTCATCAGTGTGACAGTAAAAAATAGCCTGCTGGAAGAAGCATGTACTAATTTCACACTTGAACAGTGGGCCCATATTTTTTACTCTACAGCAAGATACTATTAAGTGTTGCTTCCTTATGCCTTTATCACAGTCCATACTTTGTTAATAAGGATTTCTTTGCATCATTGGTATAAAGTCCAAACTATGCGTCCAAGGTCTCAACAGTGTTGATAAAATTATAGACATAAATATACAATTCATTCAAGCGAGCAAAGCCTGAACACTAAGGGAAATATTACACTATGACTAGAAGGAAAAGTTTTGAACAAACACCTGGGCACAGACCCTTTCTCTGGAGGAGCTGGAGAGCATTCTCCTGCAGCAAGAAGGGAAGCAGAACAGTGTCACCTCCTGCCTTGTCAGCTGCCATACACTGGGCACTCTGCTGAAGGTTTCTCCTGCACTCCTCCTGGAGCAGACTTGAGCGATTAGCAATGTTTCTAAAATTAAGGGAGCATCCCTCCATCTTCAAGAAAACGCACCTCTCATCAAATTCCCTAAAACAGCACTTACTCCCATCTTTTTTCTTTAGAAGTCTACTTTTATCAGGATGGATCTACCATAAACAACTCACTTTACAGATTACTGCAGCATTAACATTTCCCATTTTTAATTCTGTGTTTGAACAAGACATTTGTGTTACAATGTCCTCTCATTATTTTCTTGGGTATTAATAGCATTGTACTCCATGTAATAAAAAGTTAATTGAAGTCTCAAGGCACTCATGAAACCATTCAGGAGTTTAACCAAAAGTCATCTTGCAAAGCAACATTTTGGTCTGGTTAATGACAGAAAAATTGTTAGCTCTGTCTCATTAAAAAAAAAAAAAAGCTCTTTGCAGAATAATATGCACAGACACAAAAAATATATGTATTTTATTTCTGTCTCTAAAACTCCTACAGAACCTCACAGTAACTGTTGTGACTAATTACCAATGCCAATAAAATAAAATGACACCATAATTATTTGTTCAAGCTTTCTTTTGATAACAACCTCCTATATTCAGGAATTAATGAATTCATACTGTCTTGCCCAGTTACCATAAAGAGCTTACTGCAGAAATTATGGATATTTTTGTCTAGAGTAGACAATGAAAAACTCTTGTTTTTTCCCCAAACACATTGTTACTGCATTTTGAAGATTGTATTTTACCCCCTATGAACACGGCTTTGCTCTCCAAGATTAAATACCACTAGCGCCACTGAAATAAGTGGAGTTACCAATCTGCAAAATCAGCACGAGCAAGAAAATGAGGTCTGTTAGGGCCAAATGTTTCACATTAAACATACAATTGCTGGCATAAAATCTAATGTCTCTCATGTTCATTTCCCTTAAGAAAGGGGCAGGATGTGACTCAACAGAATGCATAAGTCGTTTAACAGTGCTTCGAAGCACTTTTTATTTCTAGTTTGAGTCTAAAAAGCGTTTGAGGAGCAGGCTAAGAATGGATCTTAATTAAGGTATTAATAGTACCTCCCTGGTAGTATAATCAGTGGCAGCAAAATGTTTAAATTTGGTCCACTACAAATGCTCTCCATTGCTTAAAAAAATACATGCTGTGCCTATTCAGTACTCACGGACCTGTTGCCATTTCATGGTGCTAAGAATGAAACTTCCATTCAGCAAATGCTGAATTCTGCACAAACCTGTTTCAAAGCCCAATCCTGCTGCAAGCCCTGCATTTTGACAGAGAGAAATATGCCAAAAAAGTTTGAGCAATGCTATTCTCAAAACCGTTGCACTTCCTAAATATAGATCATTCTAAACTTAGCACATCATGAACATGTCCAAAACTGCAACTCAAAGTTAATGATGCAGTAACATAGCACATGATAGTAAAATTATATGGCAAATATGACACAACATGTCTATAGTTCCTCAGAAGAACGAACTTACATATGAAGGAACAACCCTGTCTGCTTCAAATAGCAAAGGCCCCATCATTCTGGGATAATTTTCAGAGAACTATGTTCAAAGCCTTAAATGTGGAGACTACCATGCTTTCTTCTGATGCAGTTCTGCTACGAGCCATTCATCAACGGTGGCACAGAAAGATGGCTTTGGGGGTCTGGGAGGCCAGACCCCCTGTTTTCTGTCCCACAATCAGGATTGGCTACAAGTGCAGGACAGGATGCCAAGGGATACCAGACTGGACACAGAACAGCATCAGGAATCCACAGAGGCTTTCCCAGCTACCATCTTATTTGCCCCAGCAATAAGCAAGGGAAGGGCTTAATCAACAGAATACTCTACATATCAGACTTATTCTCACAAATATTAAATATTCTCAGGATTCCCAGTATTAAAAGAAGTACAAAGATTGTTTTCTGGCAATCCACAGATTTTTGAATTTCACATCATGCACCGGTCACTATGAGAACAATAGGACCATTCTTGTCCTGTGTTTGCACAGCATCTATCTCGTAAGCTCAGTTGCATGGTGAGTAGCTGCAGTGTAATTACAGAGATGTAGTATAGTTATGAGCACCATTTAAATTAAATTAGGGGATACTGAAAAAAACTGAGTATCCTTTTCACTATGCAACCTTTTTACTGTGACGTTTGAATTTTTTGGTTTAGAAATACTGTAATTTTAGCATTGCTTCAGATAATGACTGCCTTTCACATGCATCTGACTACCAGTTATATCATCCCAGACGAGCCTAAGCTGTTCCTGGCCAGATGATTCATCATCAGCCATCAAGTTTTCCACTGTAAAAAATAAACAGTGTAGCCAGTCAAGAGGGTGGGAGAATGTACATTTGCTTATTATAGTGTTAAGAGCAGCAGAAGTAACTAAGAATTGCAAGTTTTATTAAATCTTTTTACAGTAAACATGAGGCCTATATGCTACCATGGTGTCTGCGTAATTCAGTTGATAATGTCAGCAGTCAAAATAAGCCTATTTACCTACACTGCAAAAAAGACACTGGCAACCTGACTGAATTTTTAAGGTCACAGGAATTTTTCATGGTATGCTATTAAATGCATTTGCTCTCTTTATTTTATAAAAGCCGCTCACCTTGTACACACCAGCTTGACTTTCTCATAACCTTGCACAAGATTACTTTACTTAGGTTTTCTAAATTACAGATATTATTTTTCCTTAATTTTGTTGAAGTAAAAGTGAGCTTATTTGGGTACTTAGATAAAGCAATTTTGGGGAGACAAGAGGAGTCAGAGGTTTGATAATGAAATGTAAATTTTTTGACTGGTAGGCTTCTAATTCAAATGTAATCCACTCCACCAATGACTGAAAGTTAAATCATAGGATGACTACATAGGTGATCTATGGTTTCAAAATTATTTTCTAATGAACAAGAGTCATTAGTACATAAACTGTCATAACTATCCATCAAAAGATGCCCTGGAGGCTGAAACATGCTTTAAAGCTGTCTCTCTGAATTAGGATGAGTAAATTAGCAGCTTGATCTACACCTGTCCATACAGAGTCTGTTCTCAAAAAAGACAAATTTTATTTTTTAGCATTATCAACATGACATATCTCACAAGTATTATATCTAATTAAAAAAAAAAAAAACTAAGGCCTAACCATCTTGACAGAATCCCTTTAATCCTCAATCATTTTGCTAATATACTGCCAAATTAGAAATCTCCATTCACAAAATTCATTCACTCTACATGGATATATACACTCTACACATACATATCTATACACACATATATAAAAATATGTATCTACTGAATGAGGTATCAGGGCAGTATACCCTAACAAGGAAACAGTTACAACCTCCTGATCCCTTAAATGTGCCTATGGCTACGACAGCTTTAGCAGTCACGAAATTCCATCTCTGTACCAAAGACTGTCGCTGTGCTACTAATCATTTACAGAATTGTTCACTGCTCACCCTGTGATCTCCACAACAAGAATAACTGTTCAAACAAAGGTCCTGGGGATATGGGGAATCAAACAATCACCCAAATGAGGGAAGGAGAAGACCCATCGAGCCACTTAGTGCCATCATCTGCCAAAATACCATAGTATACAACTCCCTAGACATTCATTGTGTGTGTGTGTCCCCATATTTTCACATCGTTTTAATTGCATTAATTTTCTGCTAAGACTCTAATCCACAGCCTGCTATATATCACAAAGCCTGAAGATTAAACTGATATATTTTAGCATGAGTTTTTTCTTCATACTTTTACCCTGTGAGTGTTGCTTAGAAGATAGCCCTTGTATGTCCTTTTCCTCCCTTCACCACAAAATTGTTTCAGATTGTAAATTCAATCCATGCATTATTCCCACTTGTTTTACTGAGCATTCAAAGTATAAACCATTCACCCGAACAGTTGATCTTCTACTGCATTACAAGACTGACAGTTTCTCCAGTTGATGAAATGCTGCAATAGTTTATCAGCAATATGATAAAATACAGAAAAGGGCATAGATTCTCTTTTTCCAAATAAATTAAAGAGTCATTGGTTCTTAGAAAAGAAGCTTGCAAATACAAATCTCAGGAAAATTCTTTTTACTCACTTTCCTCCAGGAGTAGCTAAAGGTGTACAAATATAGGAGTGGCAAATTCCAGAGGAACTTCAAATAGATTATTCTATTTAATCATATTTATCATAAGATGGTACTAATCCTTTCTTGCAGCCACATATTTTAAAGCTATATTTGGATACTGAGAAGTGCAGGCAGCTTACAGGGAACACAAACTATCATTGGCCTGATTTTTAATTTAAAGTGATTTTGGAACTTGCCTGCTTCCATACCCAATCAGATAGATTCTGACATAAGCTTGAAACAACAACTTGTTTCCCAAAAGAAAAAAAGAAAAGAGATGCCTGAAAGCTTCAGTAATGAGTGGGAACTCTCAGCATAATTCAAGGGTGAAATCCTGACTGTGAAAGTCGAAAGTCCTACCTGCATCTGAGATGCCCAGATTTCAAACCAGTCTCCATTTCCCTGACAACTGACAAGAGTTTATAAATTATTGTATTCTGCAGGAGTCTAGCAACAATTTCAAACATACATCTGGGGTTAGGGTACAAAAATACATACTAACTATTTTATTATGAAGGGAATATTAAATCACTGTCATGGTTTAACCTGGCAGGCAGCTAAACACCACACAGCTGTTCACTCACTCCCCCCTCAGTGGGATGGGGGAGAGAATCGGAAAAAAGGTAAAACTCATGGGTTGAGATAAAGACAATTTAATAGGACAGAAAAGGAAGGGAAAATAATAATAATGATAAAAGAATATACAAAACAAGTGATGCACAATGCAATTGCTCACCACCCGTTGACCGATGCCCAGCCAGTTCCCGAGCAGCAGCCACACCCATCCGGCCCACCTCCCCAGTTTTTTGTTCAGCATGACGTCATATGGCATGGAATATCCCTTTGGCCAGTTTGTGTCAGCTGTCTTGGCTGTGGACCCTCCCACCTTCTTGTGCACCTCCAACCTCCTCGCTGGCAGGGCAGTATGAGAAGCTGAAAAGTCCTTGACTTAGTGTAAGCACTGCTCAGCAAGAACAAAAACATCAGTGTGTTATCAACATTATTCTCATCCTAAATACAAAACACAGCACTGTACCAGCTACTAGGAAGAAAATTAACTCTATCCCAGCCGAAACCAGGACAATCACCATCAGCTATTTCTTACCCAATTTCACAACAGAATGAGAATATCAACATACAGCTTGCATCCAGAAGCATATGTGTCAAAGAAGTCTGTTTGCAAACATAATTTCTAAAGAGTGATTGCTTTGTTAAACCTTGGAAAAATGGGAAAACAAAATCTGTTAGAAATTAGAGGTTAAGAACCTTATTTTTCCCTCACTTACATTCAATTCTGGACAAAGACTGTAGAAGCAGCAGCGTGGTGTTGGTTCTATAATTCTCTTAGATTCCTATTACAGCAGAAACATATGTTTAAACAGTAAGCTTAAATATACTTTTGGCATTGAATAAAGATGTTTGTTACTTATTTGGGTATTAGAAAATGCCTGCATGTACCATACATGTAACACTAAATGTTCAGGATAAACTGGGTTAAATTCTATGCTTTATGTAGCAGGCAGCAAAAATGAAAAGGTAATACAACTGTTGGTCCAGGATATTCATCATGTCAGACTAACATTGGCTCACACAACCCTCGCAAATGTCTTTCAGATCAGATGCCTGTGTCACAGTACGCTCCCTTCTCTCTTTTTACTGAGAAAAACATTATCATTGGAGTTCTTTCTGAAAATTACAAAAATTTCCTAGGGGGCTGTTGTATAGCTTCCTTCTTATTCTCCCATGTTCAAAGGAGCCAGTTCAGAAGCAGCAAAGCAAAGAGAAGACCCAGCACTGGAAAAGATGCTCAGGCACAGCCTGCTAAAGACACGTCTTGGTTTCTGCATGAGAACAAGCAATATAAAGATTTCATGTAGGTGAAATTACAAAGACTGCTTCTTTAAAGCATGTCTTCAAAAGTCAAAGTCTGCTGCAAAACCTAAATCCCACTCTTGGATGGAGAGAGAAGCTTCCCTCCCCTTCTAGTACCCTCAGGCTTAGAGATGCCAGGCCTTCCCCGCTTTCTCTCACAGAGATTGCCAGCTCATAAAAGTCAAGTATTTCATATTGCAGTTGATACTTCTAGACATTGTTACAAAAGAAAATTCTGCCAATTTCCTCCTCAGTATTGAACTTGATAGAGAGTAAAAATTTTCTCCAAAGCCAAAATATCTGTTGACCCATTATCCCTCAGGTACATATACAATCAATTCCCCATCAAGTTCTAAGAAAAGACCTGCTCAAAGATGAGGGGGGGGGGGATAAAAAAATTCAACATTTCAGAATATTTGGTGGGGTCAAACATCCATGTCATAACATAACACACAACAACAAGAAGCTACTGTGCTATCACAATAAAGAGATTACTTAGATATAGACATGAAGTCACTGAACCTGTGCATACTGCATCTACTTACGCATACAAGAGAGTCTGTAGTGGGTGGATGCTTTATTTAGGCAAGAGTGTTACCCGTCTGTAACCGTGGGAGGGAGTTCAGCAGATGGAGTTCTGGAGTTCCCTGCTGGAATCTGGCCAGGGCATTGCAGTTACCAACCCTTCTCTTCTGAACAGCAGCCGGAGAACTTGCATATCACACGCTAAAGCTATTAAAGGACATTAAACAACTAGAAACTGATTTTCCTCTGCTTTGTTCTTTGCAGACTTATTTGTACCTGAAGGAGGTAAGTGTAAAACTCCTACCTAAGATGACAGATGTATATACCAATTTTGTACAAGAACTATAAAGACACAATGCAGTTGCGATTCCAATCTTCAGATTGGAATAAAGTATTTTATATAAAATAAATAATAAAAAAATAAAAATATTATATATAATAAAGTATTCCAATCTTTAGATTGGAATACTCTAAAAATCTTTTCACAACCACATGGCAAGTCTCATTACTACCTTCAAATAAAGAAGATCCTACAGAATTAATGTTTCTTTAAACTTCTACAGAATTTTAATTCTAAAATGCCTAAAGAGCTAAACTTAGAAACTAATTTAAAATAAACCAACATCAAAAAGATCAAAAAGTGATGGTTCAATATTGGCAAAAACCCCCCTCTAATTAAATATCATCCACCCAGGTGTTTTAGTGGTATGTCAATAGAGAACAGGAGAAGTTAGTACATATAACAGGACACATTTCATGAAAGGCATGCACTTTGAAGTTCACTCCTTAGGCTTTGCTCCTGTAGGGTTACACACGCCTCTAAGCAGGTAGCACAGACCCAGGGGACACTGATTCCTTCTGTTATCCTGCTTTTTTGTGGGCACGTGAAGGGATGTTCAGCCCAAGTTGTGTGCACAAAGCACTTCTCTGCAAATTCCGGTCATAGCCAAAGCGTAGCATACGCTGCTGCCATCTCTACTGCTCAGGCACATCTTTTGCTTCACACAGAAATTATTTGGAAAAGATGGGAGTTTGCAGTAAGACTAGCGAACTTACTTCTCATTCGTTGGAGACTAAACACAGACTTTTTTGGAACTCAACTTTGAAACTGGATTAAAGTAATAGCTGCAATCGTAAAGCTGAGTTATTCTTTCAGTTCACATGGAAAACTGCTACAGAGTAAATGGTTATTTCATGAGCTCCTCAGATTGCAGTAAAAGGCATGTCATAAGTGGGTGTTAGTTGGAGAAAGCGCCCACTTTCTCCCTTAGCTGCTAAGCAAAGGTTATGAAATAAGATACATTCCTCCAGAAGTATATGTTTTCCTGCTCATATAATCTGAAACCCTCTGACTTGCCCTGTTACAATATACAGTGGTTTTCTGCCTTCTGCTTTTCAGCTGAAGACAATCTATCTGATCACATAGGCAACCAACATCTCAATGGAGAAAGATTTCTCCTCAAAGTAGATTATTCAGAAGCGTAATAAACTTCTCTGCAGCCATCCCTGCTCTGTGCTGTGCTGCGCCCAGAGCGCTTGCACTGCCTGCAACTCCCCTTCCCCACACCAGCCCCGCAGGAACACCCTGCCTGCCTCAGCCACCTTGAATTTATTGGGGCACCTGTAATTCCTTTTCTGTGAAGTGGCACTGCAATTCATTATTTGAATACAGGGATAAGGAAAAAGGAATAACAAATGTTGTACATTAAAATCCAAGATATACTTGAAAGGAGAAATAGGCCGTAGCTCACTGATCGCAAAGACAAATGACTTGGCTTGGGATAACTGCTGAGGCAGTGGCCCCAGCTGCTTGGCTGTCCCCACTGCGGGGGCAACTGAAATCTTCACCAATCATCTCCTCAACTGGCCCAATTTACACAACAGCATTTTAAGGCAACGCAAACCAACAGTTTACTTCTCTTTAAAGGCTACAAGGGAAACTGCAGTGGATTTAAATTCAATTCAGGAGCAGGTCAGACAACACGTATCTAAGAATAATCATCTTATCAGCTACCCCAAGCAAGACACATCTTTTTGTATATTAAAAAACAAAATTTGGAAATCAAAGCTTTAAAGAAAGCATCTAGTCCTTTCACAGTCTTGTTACAAGAGGTGACATCCCTGGGCACAGATGGAAGTTTGCAGCTAGAGCTGGCGACAAACTGCTCGCAAATGCTGTTTTACACATCTCTGTTACGCGTCCTTTCCTATGCTTAAAATTCTGTAAAATCCCCTGAGCTGATGAAGTATATCACTGTGAGACATATCACTTCTTTCCCAATGGAAAGGAAGGAAACAATAAAGCAAAATATTTTGCATCTACAAAATAGAAAATACTTTTTCCACAAACTGTGGCAATCTTTTCCAGGTCACGTTTCTTCTTCCAAAACAACTGATCCATAATGCCGCTTTTGTGCATGTGGTTATGTACAAACAGCAAGACATTTTCAACTTACATAAAAGCATTCGGTAAAGAAAGTTAAAGGTAAAAAAAGACTGCTACCAGGTGCTCAGAAGGGCAAGTGAAGTGCAGCAAGAGAGGACCAGGCAGGCAGACACTGCAAATGTTTTTGTTGTTGTTGTTATTGTGCCTTCATTACTGTTTTACTTGGTCTGAGATGACCGAATTTTCCTACTGTTTTTATAAAGCAATACTCCATATCTGCATGGGAGCCTTGAAGTTTCCCCTCCACCTAAGAACTCCAGCTGGTGCTACCGCAAAGCGGTAACATACGGCATTTCTGCACAGCAATAACCTGGAACTACTGCTGAGACCCAGCAGAAGGGGAGTCATACCCACAATATTAATTTCCTTCCATATAGTTTCCACTACATAATACATAGATAGGTCTTCGTCTAGCATACCAAAGCCATGCTCCATGCAGCTTTTCGTCGACTGAGGGAAAGGTGACCTTTTACTCATCTCTAGAGTATATATGGAAACATGAGCTAGGGCAAAGTGCCAGGCATCAGAAAAAACTGAGACTGCTACCCATATGGGTTTTCAATGCGTTACATCAAAGGCACGTAATTTACAGTTTAACTTGGAGAGTTAAATTGATAATACCTAGTATATAAGCAGGGAACTAAAGTAATTTACAAGTGCCTTTTTAAACGTTTTCTTCTGATGGCTATAAAGTTAGTTGTCAGCGAATTTCACACAGTAAGCGAATAAGCCTTACAAGGCTACAACAGTTCCCATACCTCTGTCAAGAAGAGGAGTCGGGGAAGCACTGCTTCTTTGGGATTTGGCACTGTGTTTGCCACTGCATTCCCCCTGTGGACTCCACATTGCTAATTTTGCAGTATGCAATCTTCTCATCCTACAGGGGTGGAGTATTTATTAAACTTTTCCACCCCAAAAAATATATTTTAAGATATCTATTAAATTTCACTTTTGCAGGGATGTTCAGAGAAATAGGTTTATGGTTCGACCCACTGTGAAACTGGAACGCTAAATACAGGCAAAATTGTCGGTTTGTTAACTTAATCTAAAAAGAACAATTGTACCGCAGACTCTTAGGAAGCGTATTTTGTTTGCTTGTAAGTTTATTAAAGGTCTGGCATGGGGGAACGCAAGATTTGGCCACTATGAGCTTTCAGATTCACATTCAAAACAGCATATCATGGTTTTACAACACTATAGAACTTAATTTTTTGGGTTTTTTTCTGAGGGCGGGTGTATTTAATTTCTTTATTAAAACTATGGAACAATTATGTTAGCATTTCAGGTGGCTTGGAGTTTTTTTGGTGTTTGGGGTTTTTTTGTCTATACCTCTCCTTACAAGTTCTTTCCTACTTTTTCATCAGTGTAATTCTCTAAATAGTTTTAGATCCTTCAGCACATTTTATTACGCACTTTCATGTCTAATGCTTTTAGAAGCCACAAACGAAGCTGCATTCCTAATGCGGCAGTCATTGCACAAGCACGCAGGGAGCCATGCAGCCCTTTCCCAATAATCAGAGCTACTCTGGGAAGTTTTCAAAGAATAGGAGTTCAGTGTTCAACTAGAGCTGAATTTGAATAGGAATACCTCACTATACAGCTGTGAAAATCTTCCTCATAAAACCCAGTGGAATTCAGAAGTGCTTTAGAAATAATAGTCATCTATTTAAAAAAAAAACTTTGGGGGAAATTTTATTCTAAAAACCAAACTTGATTTCTATCATATTTTATAGGACTTTTCCATAAAATATTATGTTAGAGAATGCAAAAACCATGCTTATAGCCTAACAAGTGAGGGAAATGGTTAAGTGAAAAAATACATTCTTTAAAAAGATAACAAAGTTGCTCCTCTCCTTTCCCATTTATTATTTGGTCTTAAACTCAGATTTCTTCCTTTTCACGAGCCTCTTCCCTTTTCTCCTCTGCTACATAACTCAGTAAAGAGTCCAAACTACCTGATGAGAATCACAGCTAAGAAAAAACCCACACTGCGCAGCACAGAAAAACATCAATCCCACTGTGACTTACTGCAATGCTTTAAGTGCCTGTTAGTTAGAATTCCGATGGGGGGAGAGAGGGAATAAAAGAACATGAGTTCAAACTTTATGAGCATAAAGTTTGGAATTTTCTGTTCTATATAGAAGAAATACAGAACTAATTAATACAAGTCCAACCCTACAAACTTTCTAGCAGGCAGAAGGTGCAAGCATTATATTACTATGAGTGATGTTACAAACAAGACTCCTTCATTCTTACTAATTTTAAATTACAGTTTCTGTGGAAGCCATAAGGACCATATACCAAAACCTGGATTTGCTAAAGCAGCTGGGCTCAAGTGTTGTTACTATCATTCTTTTATCATTCAAGATAGCATCTTTGTCACAAAGCCAAGAAGCCACAGCAGAATTCAAGATGTTAAGAAAACAGACTTCAAAGGCTAATGTAAACAATTTGTGCAAGCTTTACTGCTTTCAGATTTAATAAAACACAACCATTCTTAGATACTGCTCATATAAAATGTCCGATTATGTCTTTATAACTTACAAAATTGTATACAAACAGGTAGGTCAATTTGATCCAGAATATTCCACTTGTAAAATTATTTATGTTAGATAAATGCAGTTCAGCCACGCCACACAGGCCTGCATGTAGAAGCTCAAACAAAAGAGGCTTTTTAGATCACCATTTCAAAAATTGGTCAATGCTGGCACATGCAAAGAAACTGTTACTAGTTACTGATTATATACAGTTTTTACTGCTGATTCCTTAGTGTTCTTTCAAAATACTGACTGATTTACCAGCCCCAGAGGCATGGTGAATTCACCTGTGCGGTTTCTGTGCTGGTGTTTGTATGTGTCACACCCCTGATTCACAAGCTTCAGATGTTGTCCTGCAAGAGCCTCTATTTCCAAAAACTTTAATAGAAAAAGAAAAAAAAACCCAAAGATTTATCAAGCCCTTAGAGGATTATGTGTAAAGAAAAAGTCCATCTAATCAAGTTCTTGCTGGACATGTCCACGTTGTAAAACCACTATGTTAAACAGCGGTAACTGACATCTCCAATGAGTTTTAATGCAGAGTAAGGAAGCAAGCTTACATTTTATCCGTATGGCTGTTATTTGTTACGCTGTATAATCCCATAGTACCATAGCAGCTGGATTAGCATCTCTGGGTCAGAGCTGACTACTATGGGGAAGACAGGGGGAAAATATTTGGAAATATCTTTGAGGTAAAAAAAAATCACAATAGTATTTTGTCCACCACAAGAAAGCTTATTCTTTTATGACTCCAGCAGAACAAAACCTTAAAAATTAAAGGCTCAGTGCTATTTATGATCAGTACATTTCCACAAACAGCCCCATACATCCACTCATACAGAGAAGGAAGAAAGCCAATGCCACGATTCAAGTTCCCATACTTTCCTTTTCCTTTCTCACATTTAAATTCCTAAAGTTTTAGTCCTCCTTGATTAAAAAGATAAATCACTTCATAAAAAACATTCAAAACCATAGCTGACATTTCCCCTAAACATTCACTGCTACTTTACAAAAATAAGCTTCAAAGTTTGACAAACAGGAGACCTTAAGAACTGCCCATTTCTAACCTTCTGTTGGTTCAGAATAAAGATAGACGAGGCCAGAAGTGGTATTTTCAGTTATAACATCTTGACTTGTTGGTGGCAACACCACCCACATTCCTCTAGATTTCTGGAATCTAGAGGATTTTGTAATTTTGACAAAGTGGTCCAGTCCTAACGTGTAAGTGGAAATCCCACAAAAAATGTAGAATCTTGCAGAAAAGCTCTCTATGATTATTTCAACAAGATAAAAGGGAAGGTTTTAGCAATTTCTGTTACCACTCTAGTTAATATCTATCAATCTATATTTTTTTCTGGAAAATATACGCAGAAAAGGTTTGAAACTGCAGATCCTCATTCTGTCACAAATAAACTCTATGAAGGTAAACATTTCAAAAATTTGGCTAACATATAGATGTTCAGGTGTTGGTTTTGGTTTGTTTGGTTTTGTTGTTTGAGAGATCAAAGAGATCAACTCCTCTACTTGGCAGTTATTTCACTTTGTTCTTTCCTTTAAGATTTTGTACATTTAGGAATCCAGGTCAGAGACAGCATATTCAAGGATTATTTCCTCAAGCTCTACGTGAAGGCTACAACTCATCTACAGTGAGCCTCCAGCTGGCATGGCTGCATGCTACTGCAGAAGGTTTCTGCTTCTAACCGCTTGTGGAAGAGCTCCTACAGAGCCTGGCACGCTTTTTCAACTCCACCTAGTCCCACCTGGTTTGCGAATTAACCTGTTAACAACCTCGATGATTCACAGCAGTCATTGAGATTTCTTTTTTGCTAACAAGTGAGGCCCCATTTCTTGGCTACTGTGCAAAATAATCACAGAAATGTAATTAGCTGCAGATGTAAACCCAGCTTTTTTATTAACATTGTGCTATAATGGGTTGCTGTATCTTTTTAAAGCTTTCTTTTCTTAGCATTGTTAGTTATTCTTAAGAAGACACACCATTCAAACATAGACTTGCTAAGAAATTAACCCATTTGAAAAAACAATCTCTCGAGTAATTGCAGTTCCTCTAGTGTTTAAAAAAGAGGAAATTTTAACAGGGTGGGATTTAGCATAAAATTCCTCATTTAGTAGTGGAACACATGAAATTCAGTGCTGGCTGTGATAATGAAATGCAGCTTTTTATTTTTAAGATAATGTTCAGATATTTATTTTTAACCACCTTTGAGAGCTGTTTTTGTTTAGCAGTGCTCCAGCTCAGTGACTCTTCTCTTTCACCCACCCTGTGGAAGTGAAAGCTAGACGAATGCAGTAGGTACCATAAATACAGAAAGGCATCGGTGCCCTTGGATTCAGTGAAGTTACATAGCAACAATTTGTTAAATGTGTTAAAATATTTAACTGGAAAAGGAAAAAAGCGCCAAATTAATTTTCACAATGTAAGGCAGGTAACCCTTTACAGAAACTGAGTTCTAGCCATTCCAGAAGCTGGCAGTATTAAGCATCAGTAACTCAGCCTCTATAACAAGCATTTCTATTGCACACTCTGATGGAGTCAGAGTATACTTACTGCATACAATCTCTCCTTCAGAATAAAGACTCTATCTAAAGATTCTCTAAGATCCAGCCTTTTTCACAGAAATAGTTCTTTCTTGCCAAGTTGATCTAATCTGTTGATAAAAATAAAATTTCCAGTTACAACATTATATTAAAAAACTTATACATTTTGTCTTCAAACAACTGAGGCTTCCCTTCTGTAATGACTGTTGCATAGACACATTTATGCACAGAGGACAACTTTCAGAATTTGGATCTAGAGACCTGCTGCATTTATACCACACAATGAACCCATGATTGCGATAACTAAACCTTTATCATAGCAGATGGGAAATTATGTTTTACATGAAATGTGGTAGTATCTTAAATCTGGTTTTATTTGACAGGATTTTGTCTGCAATGCGGGCAGGACAGCCCAGCAACTAAGGCTGGGCTATGGTCAAAAACAGTAAAGGGACTAAAACACAAACCTGCCGGGAAGTGAAACTCTGGCCAAATATTGAGCTATAGCCTGACTGCCCACACAGACCCAAGCAGGTTTTACGAAAGACCAGGTGGCTGATACAGCCTGAACAACCACGTTGCGCAATGGCACTCATACTGCATTCAAAACCAGAACAAAACTAAACTTGACATTTCTCATATAGAATCATAGAATCATAGAGTCATTAAGGTTGGAAGAGACCTCCAAGATCATCGAGTCCAACCGTCAACCCAACACCACCATGTCTGCTAAACCATGTCCCTAAGCGCCTCATCTACCCGTCTTTTAAATACCTCCAGGGATGGTGACTCAACCACTTCCCTGGGCAGCCTGTTCCAATGTTTAACCACTCAAGCAGTAAAGATTTTTTCAGAGAGGAAAAAAAAGCATTCAACAAACAGGATTTCGTCATCTAAATGTCTTTAAGGTCTGCCCTTAGGCATCTTACGTGAATCTTAAGATGGATAACTACCTTCAACAACCTGGATTTAACCAACCTATGATTCTAAATCTCAGCTAATGACTTTGCTTATTTGTCTGCCAAAGTACAGAAGTTATGAAAAATACAAAAATCTAGAAAAATACAAATAAAATGTCATAAATTATCAAATACCACAAGACTCAGTTTTACTTTTTACAAGAAATTATGTTCTCTGTTAGAGTAACTTACAAAGTATTTTAAGCTGAGATACAGTTTATGGAAGCTCTGGACAGAAACAGGATACTGGATGGACTGGAGAAAGGTGTCTTATAGAAGGATATTACTGAAATTCATTACCTCCCCAAAACATGGGGAGCCAATGCTGATGCTACGGCTTCCTAGTTATAGGAATCTGGTAGGGATGGACCCCTAGCCCCCAGGGTAACAGCTGACCCTGTGGGGAGAAAACTCTTTGTTCCAGTTCTCTGTACCACAGCTTGTTATCTAGCTAGTCTTGTTGTCTGCACTGAGGTAGTACACGTAACGAAACATTATTTTCTGTAACTGGTTTTCAGTTAAGGATTATTATTGGAAATGCTATATAAGAACCAACTCTCAATCTTATGTCTACTATATTCCTGGTAGTTTTCTGTACCTTTAAAAATCTTATGTCCTGGCTGCATACTTTACTCAGACTTCTCTTTTTGCAAACTGATCACTATCTTCCCACTGTGTAACCAGAGATTTTGTGATCAAATAATTCACATATCAGCGTGGCCAAATTTCTTTTCCAAAATAAAATCTGTGCAAACTGACAAATTAAATCAGGCTGAACATGGGAGCAATCTATGGAGTGCCAGACAAAGGTGACAGTGCATAGCCTGGTGCGCACAGAGACAAGCGACAGCCAGGCGATACCTCACTCTCTCTGCTCAGAGCGCTAACTTGTCAAACAGAAATTCATAACAGGAAAAATGAAATTAACTGCCACATGAAGAACCCAGTAAGAAGCACTGATTTAGTCAACTAACTTAATTTATGCTAAATAGAACTCCCTCGTGTTCTTACAGCTGAACTGCAGAAAAATCACTGTTCTGCAAGTAAAGTGAATGGAAAAATGTTAAGAAAGCCAGGATTGGACAAGACTTGTGAGTCACTACAGAGCTATCCAAAGGGATACAGAGGTCGTCCACTTGCTAGAACGTGGGCTGGAACAGTCACTGATTTATCTTCCAAGAATCCCAATAAGAGGCACCCTCAGGGGAGCACAAGACAAGAGACTTTGCCACGATTGCAGCTACAAAGATGACTACAGTTAAGGAATTCTGGCGAACGTTAGTGGCTACAGTAGTAAGTCAATGCTGTACTCAGAAACCTTTGAGAATGCAAGCACTGATAGGGAAGCAAGACATTACAATAGCATAACTGGTATGAGAGTTTGTGAGCACTAAATGTGTTTATTAATTGATTTATTCATATGCATTCTTATCAAAGAAAAGATCTAAATTTACTGTTTGGGACTCACGTTTTATGACTGAGAGTTTGAAGGTAGCTTTGGACATCCCTCTCTGAATTACAGGATTAGTGGGTATTCCTTGCTAGGAAGGAATATAAGAGCATTACGTTTACTGCTCTACTCAGAGTTTACCTATCCCTCCATTCCACAGAAGTGGTGAATTTCAATTACTGTTTTCAGACTAGTGAAACAGACAGACATGTAGGACTACTTGATGAAATGAAAAATGTAGAATATAAAATCTGATGACATTATAAACCAGCCTTTCTGCTTTAGGTTATGGATCAGCCTGAACTAGGTTAAATGCAAGAATTTATAATTTTATTTAATATATTATTAATTTAAAATTAAACCAATAAAACTCTACCTCTAAGGCTCTAGATGATTTAACTAAATTATACAATATGCTAAAATGCAATTAAACTAAAACACAAAACCTTGGCTAGCTACTACTTTCCTCTTCCATAACTTAAAATGGAAGCATTTAATCTGCCTGGCAGAGGCATGTTTTCTTTACCAGTATCCCTAGAAGTCACCAAATTCAGACTATTTCTGAGTAAGTCATACAGAACTCCTGGTCTTTGAGTCCTTGCAAGATAACTTTGTGTGCAGCCCAGCCACTTTAATAATAGGGAGATACAGCTCTGGCAGCTCTGCTAATTATATCTGTAGCACATGGAACTGCACATTACAGAAGCTCTGACATCAGCTGGTTAGAACTAGTAGAAATTACCTTACACGACATTAAAAAGCACTGGTCCCATATAAAATTAAATATATAAGAAATACAATTTTAAATGAGGAATTGAGAAAGGCAACAGAAATATGGGACCTCAATCTTTTTTGGTTTATGAATGATCTAAGGCTGAAGAAAAAAGCCTGCAATTTGGGTGGTACAAGCTAATGACATACAGAACTCCAGATCAAAAGTGATTAAGTTTGTAATTCTATGAAGTCACCTTTGATCAGCTGATTTTGTCACACTCCTGTCTGCTCCAAATTCATCATGGGCATTATTTTCATGCTCAAAACTCAGTTTTGTGCAACATATGGGTTATTTACCTGTTTTATCATCCGTAAGTAGAAAGAACAAGAACCACGATTTGCTTTCACCTACTTCTTTGAAACCCTTCTCATCTCAGTAGCATTTTTTAGGTGTTGCTAAGGGGAGGGCTGGGCCACAGTAGCCATGCTAAAGGTCTCCAAGCTTTGATTGAGAAGTTTCTTTGTGCCTACATTGCTTCACAGACTGCTAGCTCTCTGCTTCAGATACCTGTCTTATCACCGATTATTGTTTGATGAAGGTTCTGACTCAGATGTAAGAAAAAAGAATAAAATCAAAGATAAGTTATGACTAGGCTCTCTAACCTCCCGTGACTAAAACTTCATGTTTAACCATTAAAGCAGAGGCAGCATTTTGCAGCCGCAACCATTTTTCCTTTGTATGATAACATGTGTCACCACCTTTTAACATTTTTAATGGTGTATGTATTTCAAATGGGGAAGGTAATCACAAAAGTCTCTAAAATCACTGTGCCAGATGTTGATGTAGTAGAAGAGGAATCCCAGAGATATAACAGACTGGAAGCCACAGTTCATCTAAGAAGCCAACCTGGAAAACATGACTAGTGCTGTGGGTAATGTGGGAGTTCAAACATGTGTCTTTTCCAGAAAAGAAAAAACCCACACCCTAGAATTTTTTAGAGCTACATACATCAATGCATGCTCTGAAAATGCTGTGAACTTTTACACGCTATTTTCTGTCTGCTTTTGAAGTAACCTCACTTTGTGTGTAGACATGGCCCTTCATTTTTGTCTAGAAAAGATGACTAATATGATTTTAGTTAGAAATGTGCAGTTTTGAAAATATTATCCTGTGTTTTGTATCAACTGTCCACATCAAGATGGGAAATGTTAATCATTGTAGCAGTCTGCCGCACACAAGTAGATTCATTTAACAGATGTAAGATTTAAGTAAAACCTTGTGCTCACGATGAAAAATTTGGAGTAAATCCAGTACAAGGAAAATAAAGCACAAAACTTATTAAAGGAGGAATGTGAGAAAGAAGTGTCCTAAACATCCTTCTTATTCTTGCCTTCTTAGGAGGACACCATGCTGGGCAACCTTGGGGAAGGAGGAAGAACTCTCTCTGCTCCCTGAGGAAAAAGTGGGGAACAAGAGAGTCATTAGTCCTCACCTTTGGAAAGCTGAGTCCTGCTCAGTCATTACTTGCAC
>NW_008824235.1:238929-257256 GCF_000699105.1 Pygoscelis adeliae | reverse complement strand
AAATCCTAGACAACAGCACAATGCCTATAAAGGGGCATTCTTCTGCCTGACTTCCACTGGTGATTAGATTTATGATCTGAGAGATAAGTTGTTTACCTGCATAAAAGTCAAAAGGATTTTTTTTTTTAACCTGATGCAAAAATGTATAGAAATAGCTAGAAAGTTCTTAAACCTCAATAGGATTTGGATCAGTGTCGCTGAATTAGAGGATGACAAAATAAATTGTGCATTGCACTTTTTTCCCTGGATAAAGTTCACAAACCCACACAAATGAGAGCTCTTCAGTTTTTTTAGTAAATCAAGACAAAAATCCTTACAGAAAGACAATTCCTTTCCGTGATCAAAGTATTACCTCATCTCTCAAAGCATTATTAAAATACCATTCCTATAACGTCAGCTGGTCTTACTACCACCAAGCAGGAAAACTTGAGTAAACGGAGTATTTAATTTGCAGACTTACTACACAGCTAGAAATACACTAACAAGTTGTAATTCTTCAAGGATAATAATCTGTAATATATGCTGTGGCTACTTTTTGGCTTCTGCATATTTCTAAAATAGACCAGTATTTCCATTTTTTAACCAAGTTATTACAGCTTTAACATATTTTATGTTACTGCTGTCAGAATATACTTAAACAACTGATGACTTAATTTTATTTTGTGGAAGGGCTTAGAAGTAGCCATCAAAGATTATGTCGTAACAGCATTATGGTGAGAATAGGAAACAGTAAGAGAGAGCGCGTGCAACAGATGAGACTGCAAATCACAGACAGAACTACAAGGTAATAAGCAGATAGGGTAATAGGCAATACAAAGTCAGAGTTAATCCCCTGGCTAAATATTTTTGCGTATTTGGAGGTCTCTCTGGGTTGGCAAGAGTTATAAAGATGGCCAGCAGGTGGGGTTTTGGGTTTGGGGTGGGGGTTTTTGTGGGGTTTTTTTGTTTTGTTTTTTTTTAAACAGAACGCTTTTGTGAATGACAGACTTCAGGAAAAGCAGAGAGCTTGCTGCAAACAAAGAAGTGGTCAAGTTGTACATAACTGGTAGCAAAGAGATGTGGGTGAGCTAGAAATATATTAGTAAATAAGTAAAGGATTGGATCATCAGACATATTTAAAGTGGAGATAAGATTTTATTGCTAATCCTAAATGTAAAGTTTAGAGCTTATTGTAACTTCTCTTTCATTAATAAAACTTAGTTGAGACAAAATTTCTGTTCAGTAGAAGCATCTGAACTACAAGTTAAATAGAAAAATGAAGAACCGTTAAAATGCCTTCTACTTTAAAGTAAGCAGAAAGCACCAGAAACATGAATGGGAAAAATGCAATCCTGTACATGTGTAAGTGAATAGAAACACCAGGTTCTCTAGGACAACCTCAGAAATTAGATAATGGTAGTAAACTTTCACTGCAAGCACACTTGCAAGGTCATACATCTACTCTTGGAGAACTGACATCGAACATGCTAATTGCTGACAGAAATAGGAATGCTTATATTTATTTTTAATAGAGTTATGATATTTTTGCTGACACTTTTAAGGGAAAAAAAAGTTGTAAGATGTTATTGTGTATCAAAGCATTGAAGTTATCATTGCGTTGCACACTAAGGTTACAAGTTTCTAGTCAATTCTCTTTGTACACCTGTAACATATTTGCCAGAATTGCTTTTACAAGTCTTTAATGCTGTAATATTAATTGCTTAATATAATTATCAGTCATTACTTTCTTGACACAGAAATAGTTTATGAAACAGTGTATGAAATATAACTTCCAAATGGACAATACAAATATCTAGACCCTCTCTTATTCATAGACTGCATATTCCAACCTAGAAACTCATTTGAAAAAGGCAGTGTCAGAGAAAATGTCTTCACTGATTAGAAATTACTTAAATTAGTTCTGTGAAATGGAGTACAAGTAGGATTAATTTGAGGCAAATGTCCAGTAGCAATCTCTATAACTGATAAAACACTCTGTACTTTGCTTGCAGAAAAGCAGTCTTTTGGATGCAAGACAAATTGTGCTGTCATTGATTTGAGTCTGCAAAATGTATATAACTATTTCCATAACATGATATACACTTGTTTCTTCCTTTTTTATTTTTGTGGAGGTTGTTTTTTTTCTGCCCTACGCTCCCCCCAAAAAGGTAGGAAATCTTGGTATTTGCCAAAAAGCCCAAGTTTGCTGGAATTCCCACTTCTACAAACCAAATATAAAAGAGCTGATATAAATCATCATGTAAACTCACCCCCCCCAAAAAAAAATCCAAGTCTATCATTAGTCATGACCTCCTTTTAGAGGATGTCAGTATCGAATAACACCTGCTAATACTTCTATACTTTCTAGAGTCCCAGTGTTCCCATTCCTTCGTGTCCTTTGGCCACGAGCTTTTGCTCTGTGTTCAGATCTGGTAGGGGAGTATGGAGTTCCCTTGCTTATGAAAAGCAACTTTTTCATAAAATTTTACTCCATAATTTATACCACAGATAATATGGATTAGAATTTCTTCAACAAAAATACAAACCAGCAGAGCATGTATGGTAGGGCATATGGAGCTCTTATTTTTACTATTCATTATCATGTTTTTCCAAGGTAATATGAGAAAAGAGTCAGAGATGACAATGAAATACATTTCTTGCTAAGATCACTTTCTTATTTCTATTACAAATCTAACATAGGAGAATAACAGGAAGTTTCAGGTTCCTTTCTATGTCCTCTGAAAATTTAATCTATTTTGACTTTGTGGTCTAGATATGTTTTCATACTTTCTCTTAGTTTTTTCCAGTAACTTAGTCTAACATAAACATTAGTTTAGCATTCTTTTCAATTAAAGCGAAGTTCCAATTCTTTCGTTCTTGATATTCTCTCTTTCCAAAGCGATTTTTTTTCAGTACTACTAAGCTGAAGTTACTGTTTTGCTCTTCTTCACATTCTCCCTCCTCTGAGGACCTAATCCAACTTTCATTTATGAATATAAATACTTTCACACCAGAGATCGATTAATAGAATTTCAGTTTAATGGAAGATAGATGAGGGAGGGAAATACTGATAGTTCATAAAATAGTATTTTGAACATCTACTTTGCACCCTCCCCAAAACTGCAGCCACTTCACCTACTGAACAGCTACCATTTAGAGAGACTGATGGAAGTTTAAGGTGCGTGTTGGGATTTTCTCATCCTTATACCATTTTCCTCTTAATAACACTTTCGGGATAAAGGCAAAACACTAAATAATGTTTCAAAGTTTTAACCACGAAGTTGCCATATGCTTGGAGATGAACATAGGTAATACAAAAATTTGGGGAGCAATTACAGCAGCTCTGAAGTGGTTTATCTTTTGTTGTTACTATTATAACCGAGCACTCGAATATGTAAGTACAAAAACATTTTCCCTGTTGCAAAGGGCCTATGAACATAAAATCAGAATGACTAAAAGTAATTCCCTCTGTGCAAAACCAGTTATGGATAGCATGGTTACTATCTTTTAAGTTAGTGTATACACATAATACTTGTACCAAGATTTCATAAATGTAGGCAACAAAACTATATCCAGACCTACCTATAATATATCTCCAAAGTAAGCAGGCTTGGACCTAGAGAGCAGCATTCAGTGCTACTGCAAGTGTGACCTGGGTTAAGGAACACATCTTTTTTGCCAGAACTAGAATCAAAGAAAGGGTTTTCCAAGCATTGAGCTTTCTGCCCTTTGACAAGAATTGATGTTTTCAGATTTTAGACTGTCATGCTTGGAAGTAGGTTCTCCCTAGTCTGTTGTCAGGGTTGAAACCTCCCCACTAGAATCAAAATTAGAGTAAGGACTTGCAAAATCCAAATCTTCCCCAGAATCCAATATTGATGAACAAAGTAAAGAAGGCCCTTTTAAAAAGGCACAGTACATATATATAATTATAGACCTAAACCAGTTACTTCCACTGAGAAAAGAGACTTCGGGGTTATAATGCATAGTTCTATGAAAAATATCAGTTTTTTGGTAAGGTTAAAAAGAATATTAAGAAGCATTAGGGAGAAGTAGAAAACAAAACATTTTTCTGCAAAGTGATAGAACCTGAAGAGCATTACCAGAGGTACAGAACAGCCCCCATCCGAGAAACAAATACAGAGACTTTTTGCTTGAAAAGAGATAATGAAGGAAGGACTATGACAGAAATCTGAAACAGAAAAAGGGACAGTGATACTAAAGTGTAGAGAGATGGGAATTGGTTGCCTTTCTTTAAAATATGAGAATTAGAGGAAGTAAATTATCAAGGGGCATGCTCAAAACGAGAGATACCTTTACACACAGCAGATTGTTAAGCTATGGAAGTCATTTCTGCAGGATGCCACAGAGGTCAAAAGCTTATGTGATTTCAAAATGCAATTTTATAAATTGATAGTAGAAAAATTCATGAAGATCTATTAAACACCAAGATACCTTTGATCACACTTAATTTTAAGCACTTAGTTGATATACATATATAACCCAAGATCTTGCTTGTTGTATGGTCCTCTATGATCAGAGACAAACAAGAACCTCTAGAATGCAATTCAAATCGCAGATAGGCTTTGCTTAGGTTAACTACAATGACTCCAAACCAGCTTGTATACTTCCCTCAGAACTGAGGGTCCCAGCCAAGGAATAGCATCCCTAACCCTGAACTCTCACTCTACTATTATGTATGAAGGCCATCCCTCTAACAGCCGTACTGGCAGAACATGCTGGCACCAGAATTCACACACCATAGCCATTAAAAGTAGAGCTAGCCAGCATTAGCTTCCATAACACAGAGTAACATTTCCCTGGCAAAGTTATGCCAAAAGCTCTTTCAGTCCATGGATCACAACAAGCCGAGAACTCTCTACAGTCCTCCCAAAGGTGAAACACAGAATCTCACTCAGAAATCAGTTTCAGCCACTGGCCTCAAAACATGTCCCTTCTCCTACTTTATCCAAACTCCTTTTTCCCCATGCACACACTTCAACAGGTTGAGCTTGCATCATTTTTGTTATTCATTACATCAAGGTCTGTTATTAACTTACAATAATGACAATTTATTTCTTTAAGTTATAAGGCATCTCCGTAAAGCTATTACAATTATTTTAGTCTGCTTTTTGTAATTAGTGTCTAGCGAAAATAATTTGCCTGTAAGCAATCAGCACAGCGTAACTGCAAAATCTCTGAATATTTCCACAGGTTGCACTTCTAGTATAGTTACGGTAGCTGTAGGTAAAATATATCTAGAACTGGCTACATTACAACAGTTTGCTTTCATAGTGTCATAGAAGAGTTTAGGTTGGAAGAGACCTTTAAAGGTCATCTAGTCCAACCCCCCTGCCATGGGCAGGGACATCTTCAACCAGATCAGGTTGCTCAGAGCCCCGTCCAACCTGACCTCGAATGTTTCCAGGGATGGAACATTAACTGAAGATGTGCAGTCTTAGTGAAATAGTTGTTCTTTTGTTGATACAATCTACCAAATTACTTTTTAAGCAAATATTTTCTAAAAAAGTCTTTTAATCAAAAAGCAAGATTTGTAATATTTAACCAGTATCAAATATTTTTTGCATTTTGAAAAAAACAAACAAACAACAAAACCTGCTGTCGTTCTTCTGCAGCAGTGTTATTCAGCTTGCTTCTCGTAAGTAATTTTTCAAAAACAAAGCTGGATAGACTTGTGAGACAAACACACATATTACTAGAATAACGTGGTCTTTATAATATTTTGTTGTAGATAAGTGATAAAAGATCTTAGAATTATGAAGATATTTATAGTCCTATTCAGAAGGATAAGAGTATGGAAATAATTAAAAACATGTAAAATGAAAGTTGTTTTTGGCATATGTCATCTCCTTGCATCTACCTATCTATGCATGCTGAAGACATACTAAGATGGGGCACAGAGCACCACGCAACTCAGCACAGAACACCAAGCAATCCTGAAGAGCTGAAATGGTCTCTGGAATTAAACAGTTGGGAAGTCCCCAGGCTACTGTAATTTGTGCTGATGACAATCTGGCATGCTAGCCAGACTCTTTGCAGTGAAAGTTTAATCTCAAACCCTCTCAACTTGTTTAAGTACAAGCTCATCACAAAAATTATTCAGACCACTGGGTGCAAACACCTAAGCAGGGCCCATCATTTTCAACAAAACAAATTATAACCAGTCAGGAAGACTCCCAATGATGTAAACTGAAACATCTCTCTCTCCTGTTAGCTACAGATAAAAAAAGTTGTCTAATTATTTCATAGCTAGTCAGCTGTTTGTTTTTTTTTAATTCCTTCTAAAAGGTTGAACTACTTCATTTGCACACTTTCAAACAATGAAATGTCACAATTTTATCAAAAAATTGTACTGCTATGTTTGAAATGTCATAATTTTATCAAAAAATTGTACTGCTATGTTTTCCCAATGTCTAAAAAAATTCAAATATTATTAACCTGTCTTTTGCATGGCAAAAAGCTTTTCATCTTTGGTTTGTTTAGATCATGACAACCCCAATCAGCTGTCCAGGTGTCCCTTATGTGTATCAAGTGTCTGTTGGAAGCTAATCTACTGAAACCATAAGTCTTATATTGAATAATATAGAATAGGTTTGCAATTGTTCTGGGGGCAAGAAGTATATAGTGGTAACAGTAGTCTGAGTGCAATGTCTATTTAGAAAGAGCGTTTACATTAAAGACTATTACAGGCATGTGGAAACACATGAAAAGTCTTCTCTGTATAACACACTTGCTTTATTCTACAATAATTGTATATAGTAGATTAAAAATAAACTGTAATTAGTTTATTAATATGACTTTTTTATTTGATCTAAATAAATCTAGAGCTTTGTAGAAAAAAATTAGCATGCATTTGAACTTATTTAGTTACTGTAATCAAAACAGTGAATAATTAAGTGGAAGCCTGTAAGAGATTGAGGATAATCACGTTCAGAAGAGCATAGAAAACATCCCAGTTTCTCTTTGTGCTCCCAGTGTTCTATAAGCCAGATATCACTTTCTAATCCGAGTTCGGTTCCTAAATTTATTGTAGTGATTGCATTTCGATAGCACTTTTCATTTATAGTTCAGTTGTAGGCAATGTCAGCTCACCAGTAGGTTGTCACCTTTGTGAGCTGTTGAAGCATTTGCTCAGCCTCTCTGGTGCAGAGGGGGACGCACAGATGCGCCCTTCCAAGCTTGTTAGCACAGACCAACACTGACATCTGGTGCCAGCAGAGCCATTTCACACTGGGGCAAAGATTCAACTTTACACGTTACTGAAGAGTTGCTAGCTTGATTGACACGAAGATAAATCAGCACCTCCTATTCAGCACCAAACCACATCAGAGACTATAGGGAAAAGGAAACAGTAAAAATACCAAGGATATACTTACAGGCAGGTGAAGAAAGTGAGAGTACATTCACAGTATTTTTTCTGCAATGCACTTTTTCCAAAATGGTGGTATTGGCTGTCATATCTCAAAATAATTTTAGCTGCTGCTCAAATAGGGAGTTCACTATTTTTGTGAGAACAGTATTAGGATTATCTTTGCCAGGATGTGCAGAGCTTGCACGCTAGAAAAGCACAAGAGTTGTTTGTATTCTGAATGTGAGTGCTCAAATTGTGGCTGGCATGAGCTTACCTTGCTTGCCCTGCTACAACCACTACATGCCCCGTTTTGTGGGCTGAAGAATCACCCTGTGCCAGGACTTTTGGCTACTTGCCCAGAACAAATTGCCCCTAGGCAATGGGGCATTCAGCCCAATCCCTATCAATAAGCCTAGCACAGTTAGGATTTGGGGTGCACTTTTCATATGTACACGTAATGGCTGTTTTCTTGCAAGACACAGCCTATCACTACCAGGAATATGAAAGCCAGGCTGACAAACCAGAGAGGATGATCCCAATATAACCCAATGACTTCTTCCAATGCTGTGAAGAACCAATTACAACGGAGTACAGTGACTGTCTTAACTAATAAGGAACTAAACTTCTACACTGCACTTGGTTCTGCTAGCTCAAATACATCTATGAATGCACAAACCTGCCACAATTGCAAGCCAACCTCACTTTTCTCTCATGCAACAAGCCAACAGAGAACTATTTCCAAAGCGTAGCTGTTCTGTGCATCAAAACGCTTTGCAACATGTTCTCATTCCTGTAAGGCACTGTGCAGCCAGCAGACTGTTGTAATAATATTATTTGCAAGAACAGACTTGGAAAAAAATGGCTTTTTATTATTGCATCTTTGTGCCAGTGCAGACAGTATCCCAACTTACCAGATGTTTCTTATTTCTCTTTTTTCTAAACTGTACTTGGGTTTTTGGTATTTCTAGAATTTGAAGGTTTCAAACAAAGAGGTTTCTGTTACCTTAAGAAATCCAGTTTAACACTGCCTCAAAAATCTGTGGTTATATGAGCAAAGCTCGATTGTGAGAAATGCACCAAGCCTCCATCCAAAGCGAACACTTTGGGTAACTCTTGTAACCCCACCTCCTTAAAAAACATGGAAATAGTAATAAGCTCTGCAAGTTCCATGAATGGAAAAGCATTCATTATGTGAAGTTTTGAGGTTTTGGGAGGGACAGTTGTGCTTGTGGGGGGTTTTTTGTTTTGGTTTTTTTATATTGAAACAGTGAATACTGAAATCCCAGAACTATGTAGGCCTCTATATTTTTTTTATTGAGGATTTTGAATGTGTGTGCAGGGAAGGGGGTACAACAACATGACAAAACTAATAAAATGAAGTACGCTTTGGCCAGTCAGTGCAAAGTGTTACAGATTAGTTTTCACTTCATCTTAACTGAGAAGGCAAGATCTTTTTTAAGTACCATAGCTACTTCAGCAGATGTGTGACTGAAATTTTCAATTTTCTTGCTTGCAAGAGATGCCAGTACATTTCAGTTCTCTAATTACTAACAAGCAGCAGCTTCTGCTATAAGAAAATACGAGCAAGTATAGAAAACATACAGTTTACAGCACCTTATTTTACTGACTGCTTTTGGAATTCAGTGTGCAGCCGTTACAAGAACAGTACTTGAATTATGGATGGTCTCTACGCCCTACATTAGAAGTCTGCATCACTTTTGAAAAATAACTGTAACTCAAAGAATGTGGAAACAAAGTGAAACTCTCATTCTCGGGATCATAGATAAGACAGAATGAATTCACTGGGGGAGGGGGATTAAAGCAATCCAAGCACAGCAGCAAACAGTTGGGCAAGAAGCAATGGCAAATGAGAAAGTCCCCACAGCTACTGCAAAAGCTTACCATGCAGTTTACAATTTAAAATAATGTTACATTATGACAGTGAAGGCTCAATCTGCCCTCTTCGGTTTATTTTCTGTCCCACTTCCAGATTTTCATCATCAGACTAAGAGCTTATTAAACCAGGATGGATAATTTGTTTTCTTATTTAATGACCTGCACTACAAACAGGCAGACGCAGCTGGCTGCTTTACCACTTGTCTAACTACAAAACGTTGCAGTTGCATGCTTAGTGCCAAAAAACCTCATCTTTTTGAATTATGCCTTTACTTACTAACTGCTTATTGATTTTTATATCTTTAAATCTACTACTAAGTATAAACAATGAGAAATCAACATGGGTAACCAGGTTCCCTGTGATACCATCTTCCAGAATAGTGAAACAAAGCCTCCCTGTGGTTTCAAAACATTGCATGACAATGAATAATAAAACACTGAACTACAAAGCCACATTTGTTTTTATATTCTTGCAATCTCAAATACATTTTTTCTTATGCCAGTATGTGTGGAAATCCAGGACCTACCATTACACAATTTTAGATTTGGGCACAGTCTCTCCGAAGTAAATAGTATCATGGCTGACTGTAAGACTTCCATGCAGTCATTCCTGACTTCTTTAAGGTCTCATTCGTGTTGCCTTCTTTTTCTCCTTTTCCCGCCCTTCCCACAGTTAGGACAAGGGGGATTCCTGGTAGGTCCTTACAAACGCAGATCTCTGGAAAATCAACTGTAAGAAGTAGGAAGGGGCCTGCTTGTAGTTTTCCCACAGGCACTTCAAAACATGCTCAGTTTTGGGGCCTGGCGGGACCCAATACTCAACTGTCTTCAGATTTCAAATAAAGCAACTAGAAAAAAAAAGTACAGTCTCTACTACAACAGCTAAAAATTTAATGAATACTAAATTGATCCGGTGTGTAACGATAGCAAACATTTGCATCTTTGAAGAATTCCCATTCACGGAAGCTGTCCAAGCTTGCTTCTGCTCCAAGCCCTTCTCACCGCAGTAACCGTAACACACACTCAACTACCATAATAAATACTTGTTCACTCATCTTCTATCTCCTTCTTAAGTCTGCTACAGTACAAAAGGCTGCTTTCTTACCAACGGTACTTGCACAAAATTGTCACGTCTGTGCGACCTTTCCTATCCAGCACAGCTTGGAACCGCCAAGCATCCTTCACAGGCCGGGCTGGCAGTCTCCGATCCCCACCGTATCGGCCAATCTCCCCCCCTTTTTTTTGCCCGCGTCAGTTCCACACCGTATCGGCCACTCTCCCCGCTAGCGCCCTCACCAACAGCTACAGCAAAGGTGACAGGCACGGGGACGGCCCCAGGAGACTGCAGGTTTGACCAATACCGGTTTGTTCCCAGGGCAGAGGCACAATGCCGGAGTGAAACTTTTGCCCTTCCTATTAGTCAGTGGCACGAAGGCCTCGCCAAGGCAAGGTTCAAGTTTCCACGATCATCAACCAGAACTCTTCACAGGCACTATGAAAGTAAGACGGGCGTTGCTGCTCACTCTGTAGTCTCTGCAGTGGGACAGTTGACTTCTAAATAAGAAGTTATTAAACACGATACACAAGTGGTGTCTAAAAAAGTTTACGGAACCACAATAAGCATCCCGAGACCAATTTCAGTCTACTGTGCTTATTTTTTAATTTTTTACCAATTTCAGTTAAACCTGAACTCAATATAAAGAATAAAATTGTTGGGTTTCCATGGATTTCACTGGGATATGATTTTAGCCTGAGACGTAACACTTTAGTATCAACTGTTCCACACATAAAAATGTGTGTGAAACTGTTCCACACATTAATGTGTGTGAAAATGCACACATTAATTTCTCAGCATTCTAGATGTGTTTTAGAGCAAGATAGCTCCAGCTGTCTATACAGCAGGTTAGCCAGCTCTCAAACTCCAAGAAGTGCTTGGAGTGCTTTTAAACCAACCCTGTATGCATTTGCAGAAGACTTTAGCTGGCTTATGACTCTGCCTGAAGTTTGTGCTTTGGGCACTCGGGAATCTCAGACCAGGCCTCCAAGCGTGGAGGCCTGAAATGCCATATGATACCACGGGGATCGTAAAAGAACAGCCAAACTCAAACCCAGTCACGCTGCCTTTGGAAGTTGAATGTATGTAGAGAAATTGTTCTCATATCCCTACTATCTATATCACTTTCCTTGCTCAGCCTTATTTATAAGTTAGGTTCTCGAAATTTGTTTCTAGAGCTCTGCCGATCGCTTACTTAGCAGCCATGTAGCAGTAGCTATTTTCACTTTGGCTACTTATTCAAAACAGATCCTAAAAATGCAGAGATATGCGCCTCCAAAACCTTCTCTCAACAGACCCATGCATTCCCTGATGCACACCAGTTCAAGAGTAATTTGTTACAAGTGCATGTAAATCTACAAGAGATTACCAGGGCAAACCAAGAGTCTGCTGCCTTTGCAAGCTTTGCACCCTTAAGTCAGAGGCACATGCTCACCAATGTAAAATATTTTTTTTAAAAAGCACCTTTATACATGCAACAAAAAAACAGGGGAGAAAGATTTGGTTTTTTCCTACTTACATTGAAATTAAAAAAAAAATCCTTACAGCTGCTTCAAGTAGTTTAGGAAGTGTAATAGCTGTGAAGACTTTTCTTGTTACTTTCCATGAAAACAGGTGGGCTGACGGTGGCAATGTACATGTCACCTCATTGCTGATAGCAATGGAAAAATCATCTGCTGTGCAAGAGGTCTATTAAGCAGTAAGCTGCACGGTGGGGATTAAAGTCTGGAGTGTATCCATGCCTGGAAAGCTTTATCACACCCATGTGAACAAAGTGACTTGCAGAGGGGTTGTCCTAGGTTTGACTTCCTAGACGGTCAGAGAAAGCATTTCTTTCCTTACTTCTTTACAGCTGCCCTTTCTGAAAGCAGATTTCTAGCATACTTCAAGAAATAAGACATACAACACTAGATTTTCTGCCACTACCATTCATGCATTCCTCCTGCTTTACTCCCTGACAATTGACACAGAAGCCTGAAAAAAAGGGTCTGAGTTTCATGTGGTATCTGTTGCAGAATATAAAAATTTAGCAAACAATGGATTTTTTCCCTTATTTGAACCATATGTGTTCTGCTCTGTAATCTACCACAGATGGTACTTTTCTTGTTACATAGATGTAGCATCCACCTCTTTTAAAGAGTTATATGTGTGTGTTTTATGGGGGAACAATATAATACCATGAATTCAAGCAAACATCTTTGAAACCAACTTGAAGGGTAGTTTATAAGTTACAGGGAAGCACAAAGCTACCTGGCATTGACGTATACACAGAAGGGCCATTAAGAACAACTATCTGACTGCAGCAAGACAAGGTCAGACAAGTTCAGTTGCTGATTCTTCTTGAGCATACTCAACATTTGTAAATGTTCAGAGAAACAGTTCCACTTCTGTTTTCCACATTAATTACCAGGCTGTTGATGATTTCTTTGGTTTTAATTCAGAGCTTGCAAAAAACAAAAAAACCCAAAAAAACAACAAACCAAAAACAAGCATACCCTTTAACATCTGTAAAAATACTGCAATTAATGGATGCCTAGGAGAGTGGGTCAGAAGAGAATATTTGAAGACAGATAAAAGACATTTCCTTTGGCCACAATAGATTTTTTTATTAGATACATGTTTGAGGTCCTTTATTCAAATCCTGCAAAGAGTGTGAATGAGGCTTTAGACTAAAAATTGGTCAACTGGGTATTAGATCTATATGGTTCCTCTGATGTAGGATTAAATGAATTAAGGGTGTAGATATATTTCAGAGAGGTACTACTTAGAAGCATATTGTTGTTAAAAAATGGTTTTGATTTACAAATATAAAATGAAAGATTTTTGAGAATTGGATTAAATTTCTGTGGCCATTAGATAGTAGCAAGCAACAAGAACAGAAAATGCTATCTATTAGAACAGCAGTCACCCCTAATGTGTGTTTTGAGGGAATTTTTAAGGTATTGTGTGTTTCTGTAAGGGATTTCAAATCCAACATGCAACACAAGCACATATACATTTTGATAGCTTAAAAGAGAAAATGAAATTAATAGCACACATTCATGCACTCATCTGACCATTTGATTTACTTCCTTTTTTAAATCTAAACATATATCTTAATTATCGCTTAACATTTTTACTTACCAGTTCTCAGAGAAAGAATATTCATTTTAGCGCCTGAAGAAAGGTGAGCACTTTGAGACTGCTTCTTGATGCTCCTTAATCTATGTAGTTAAGACATTGCAGTCAAAGCAAGCTTGTGCATTTCACAAAATTTCATTTTTGTGAAAAATTGGTAAGCTCTACTTCCTTATATTAGAAGTAGGGAAAATTATTTATCTGTGTTTCCCATATCTTACATGGAGAAACATGTGCATATCAGAAAACTGTCACTTCAGAAGTGAATAATGCAGATTAAAACAAAGTTTCACCTCCACATCATTTTAGGTTGCCTTGAGAAGCACCTACAGAACAAGCTGAAATATATAAATGACTTCTAACCAAAACAACAGAAGTGATCTGTCAGTCAGGTAAACAGATCCGTCATAAACTTCTGATATTAGCAAACCAGTTAAAACTTACTTTACCACTACTAGACCCTAGTAAAGCAGCTTAGCTTTATTGAGAATCAAAAAAGAAATCCAATCCAGATTAAGAAATATTACTTTAACTAGCAAATACTACTGCTCTATTATGTTTCTATAAAAATTCTCTTGTAGATTATTGGGCTGCTTGTAAAGACAAAACCTCAAAGAGATTCAACATATGGTTTGCAGATCAGACAGTTCACAGCTTTGTAGTCAGGTTTTTTGTTTTGATTTTAAGAAACAACTTGTACTTCATATACCACATTTATTAACGGGCATAGACCTAACCATCTGGTGTGTAAGCACAGTCTCATTTTTTAACCCTTATCCAGCCCAGTTGATATGTTACCATTTTCCTGTTGTCATTCTATGAAGCTTTCATTAAAATGTCAATCATTCACACAACTAATGAATTCCAGAGAGTAACTTCTGCCTTTACATACTCTTCGGAATATAGTTGCATATAGTAGAAGTTACCAGTGCCCCATTTTTTCCAGTAGGACTAAGAGTTTACACAGGTAAGCATTTGTCCATATAATTTTCCTTGTGTTACTGAAAATCAGCATGCATAGAGCCTTGGTGGCAGACGTTACAAATGGCTGTAAAATTCAAGAAATCCAGGGGGCTTTTTGTTTTTTCATACTACAGAATTTCATCTCCTCTCCATCATTTCCAGTGAATTAGTTGGGAGTAGAGAAATCAACAATACATACATTAGTTTCATAAAATACTAATCCTTGTTTCTGGGTATTGTTGTGAAGTTTTACTGTACAAAAGAACTCATAATTCATCTGCATTTATGGGTCAAATCTAACGTTAACATCTCCAAAAACTAACTCCAAAAAGATCCACAGGTGTCTGGTACGCTAAGGCACAGCTATTGCAGCATTCATCTCATGTCAAAAATAATGCTTTCACACACTAGGAAATCCAACTTACATTTCAGAAAATACTTCTTCATATGATTCATACTTCTTCATATTTCTTGGCCCTGCCACAGAGCTAAGTCCTATTAATTACTGACTTTCTTAGACTAGCTTGTGGCAAGACCTCTCAAAACTTAACTCCTACTACATTTCAAAGCTCCGTATCTTCTCCAGAGAGGACTTCTTAGTGCAATTAATATTTCAAAAATGTGAATATTTTATCTGTCTGAAATTGCCTACTTATTAGAAACAGGTAATAATTTCCAATAGCAGAAACGAAGGCTTTGCCGGTAGGTTTTGTCATGGAAAATTCTACCATGACAGCACTATGCGTTGTTTCATTGTCAAACAGGACCATAAGCATAACCAGATGGAGAGATCTACTAGAAACCCCTGATTATTTTTCTCTTTCAAAAAGCGTTTATTGTGGTGGCAGTTTAGCAATCAGTTATCCAGCAATTCTGGTGGTAAATCTATTTTTGTGAGGAAATGGTCCTGCAATACACTTTTGTAAAGTGCCAGCACCAGGCATCAGTGCAACTCTGAGCTCAATAGCTGATACATCATAAGCAAGGGTAAAATAGTTGTGTTAACACCAAGCATGCAATAAAACTACTTAGTAAGTCCTCAAACTCAGAATTACAGTCATAACATGCCAAAGAGAGATAGTGCAGAAGGCGCTATGTGAAGAAATATAAGCACCTCTGCTAAGCATAGGCTAGCGCTGGCATACTAAAGAAAGATTTACAGGAGGACAGACATAAGTCCATGACAATGCTTTCCATTGATCCACATATGAACTTTTATAAGTGCTTGAAATCAAGGGGTAAATAAAGTTCTTCCTGATTTACAAAGCAGTGGCAGCTGCTATGCTATATACCTGGTCAATGCAGTTCCTGGGAATATCAATGAAGTTCAGAGTTCAATTTCAGGGTATTTTTCTTTGGCTGACAAGAGCTTTGGATGGTTCCTGGATTTCTTTCTATGGCATCAAAACCAGTTGGACATAATCTCTGGAATATCTACTAGTGTTTATCCAGTTTTATTCTCCTCCTGTAGTTTTATAGCCCTTTTTGGGGGGGGGGGGGACACGACACGACAACAGACGGACAAAACCCCAACTTTCCATTCCCTCATAACAAAGTTTTTCCAAATTTTGTCTTGCTGTGCTTCAAATCTATCCAAATGATTTGTGAAGCAACTTTGAAACAGGGAGAAACTGCGCCTCAGCACTAAGTTATTGTTACTTGCAGTATGGTAAATCAACTCTAGTTTGAAAATAAACCCTCAACAAAGCCAAGAGGCCGGGTAATAGAATGGAAAGGCAAAATATTCTACAACGGCCCATTAAAGAGGGCCGTTTGTTTCATTTTAAAGTCTTGGAAAGCTGCTGGTATGTATCCGACCAAGTTTTGCTTGCATGTATAAGAAGCTGATGAAGGTTAAACCTACAGTGTATGAACACTTAAAAAACTGTTGGTTGAATGGAAACTTCATGTATATGGTCCATCAGGCTCTAAAAATCTGTATTATAGGAGCAGACTTAATTTATTGTGTTTTTGAAAAAAAAATCAACTGAATAGTAAGGAAAAAAAACGAAAGCCAGAAACTACAGTACATAGTGGAAGCCAAAATTTAAGATGTTTGCTCTAAAAGGTATCACTAGTTCTATGGTAAAACACATTTAAAGAAAAGCTAAGAAATGAAGGCATCTTCTGTTCAGTGATGTATGGGATGACCTGCAGATTGCTCCTGCAATTTTGCAACAAGTGATTAGTTATGTGCTAAGTCTGTGGGCTGCCTATATGCCATATATAAAAAAGAACACTTCATGGAAATCCCAGTATTATGAGACCATCCTAATTATTTTTTTTTCCCAAACTTTCAAGAGGAAACAGTAAAGTAAAATCATTGTACCAGTTTCCTGTTAGTCCCAGTGTTTTTTCTGAGAAAGCATCACACAGCCAATTCAGTTCTGGCATAACAGAAAATAAACTGAAAAAATTTCAGAGGAAAAAAAAAAAGACTAAATTGACTAAGTGGAGGTTCACAGAGGAAAAATTAAAGTATCTCTATGGTTTCTTGTAAGAGAAACCAAGGAAGCAAGCAGAATATGACAGTCTAAATATATGACAGATTTAAACATTGAAGGGGAAATGGTAATCAGAAAATACTAATTAGGAACACTGATATAAAGTTCAGAGGTACACATGCTTCCTAATAATGAAATTGAGGGATTTCACTGTCAGCTGATATAACTCCTTCTGCCAATAAAGCTACTTAAAGCCCTGTTAACAAAAAGCAAAAACACACTAATGTGGGCAAAACACGAGATGTGTCATGGACCCTACAATCCTACACTCTGCAAGAAAACAGGCTATGACTTATAATAGATAGCTCTCAAGTTTGACTTGAAAGAGATCTTTGGAGGATGGTTCTGAAGGAAAGAATAGTTCAATTACTAAATTAACCTTATTTTCACGTCTGATCTTTTACAAACCTGTGGCAAAGTTTGGATTCACATTTGTATAGAGAGTTTTGTTGGAACCAGAAGTGGGATTACAAAACTAGAAGTAGATTTTTGGCTGTAATACTGCATCTTTTGCCACTGAATACACTGGGGATGGAAAGAGCTGTAATAAATAGCACAGAATGTTCCAAAGGCTGGTAGAGATGAAAAAGGTTGGTTTGTGGTGTTTTTTTTTTTTTTTTAATCCTGCTTGGACTAAGCTTTGTAAGCACAGACAAAAATGTGAGCAAGTCGCAGCTGATTCAGATATAAGTAGATTTCAACTCCAAGCTGAAATGCAATGGGGTTTTGTTAAATGCTTTATCCACCTTTATTCACAATGCTGAAGCAAAGGCAACTTCCTTTCTGTAACTGAAGCAACGGGAACAGATCACAGTAGGACAAACAGTATACAGAGCTACGATGCAGTTTGATAATTGTCACATAAAATAATTTAAAGATTGAATAAAAATTATTCAAAAATTTCCTGGAAAAGAGTTTTGAGAGGGTAACTCCATGCTGAGAAAGAGCGGGAGACATAACCAGCTGTCCTGCATCAGCACTGCCAGATATGTGCAGGAGGCCAAGTCTTCGATACTTGGAAGTTATCTCCAGCTCTAGGACTCTGTCACTCCTGTTTTCATTTACCTGATAGTGTTGTCTGAGATGCCACAGATTTGCCAAGTCTCTTCAAAGAGGCTTAAGAAATAAATTCACCAGCACTTGTCTCAAAGACTTAGGCAGACTGACAATAAATAGTGCCCCATGCTGCAATAATAGTGATTTAAAAAAAAAAAATATATGCATATATAAATAAAAACTCCATTAACGAGATAAAACTTGGATTATGTATTGCTGCCTCTGCTTTGAAGTAGTGTTTCTAAAGCAGAAACTGTAACTAGAAAATTAGAGGAGTTATGGAAAAACTGACTTTTCAGTTGTAAAAAAGCCACTGGCTTATTTTAGAAATTATTTAATTGGCAGTTGCTACACTTGGCCTTTTATCTGTTCCACAGCTTAAACTC
>NW_008824235.1:235171-238904 GCF_000699105.1 Pygoscelis adeliae | reverse complement strand
CAAAATCTGCATTTTCCAGTGACTATGTAATTCTGTTTTGGACTGATGTCATGGCTGCCACTCCAGCAGACCCATTAAAAATATAAAACATACACATCTAAAACTTAAGCTGTTATCCAAACCAGAAACATGTGATTGCAGAAGCAAGCTACGCCACCTTATAAATGGGTTTTGTTGCACAGCATCTGTCTTACTGAGAATACTGTAGATTCTTAACAACTAAAAAGTACACACAGTTTAAGAGCATTTAAACTCCAGAAAAACAACACTGTCCAGCGTTACAAGAATACCAGATTCCCCCCCAGACTCTCTGATTGCAACTGTAGCCATTAAAATATAATAAATTGATGCAACTGTAGTACTTAGCAAAAGTACTATTCTACTGACATTCTCTCATGCAGTTCTATTTTAATTCACTGTAACACAAGATTAAAGAGTGACAAGGCTGCTGCTTGAAAAAAGCTTAATACGGCATCAAACTAGGACTAAAATACAGAAGCAAATTCAATGTTCCTTCAAAACGGAATCTCTTAGGGAATGCTGCACAAAAGGGGAAGAAAGATTAAAAGCTTTTAAAAAGTGTACTTGATGATGCTGGTCAGAAGACAAGTTGCCAAAAATCCATTTTCATGCACAAAACACTCTTTTCACTGCACGTGCATATTTGAGAAGAGATGGATGGAAATAACTCAAAGGCATGCTTTGGCAAATGCTTAATGAATATGCTTCCTTTCCTCTTAACTTAAAAAAACATGCCATAGACATGAGGTTCTGCACTTTGTCATAGCAAGGCCAGGCAACAGATAAATACAGAAGAGCTTTAGTTTAGATTTATGAACCAGAAGATTAGTAGAATTTCTGGAAAAGATTGCATATGTGGTACTAAAACTGTCAGCAAGAAGCAAGCGCTAAGAATTCTAGAAAAAACATTTATTAAGGCTATTTGTGTCAATGATCTTGCCCAAATATACACAGGCCTACACAAGCGTGCTTTGAACTCAGGTGATGCTAGCTAATTAATGTAGCTGTAATAGTGGAAAAGTCAGCAGGGTTAAGTATTTATCTAGTTTTCCTCAGAACGTAGAGTACACCAGCTCAAGCAAAAGCAAGTGACAGGTTAAAGAAAAATACACCATTCGCTACCAATCCACAGAGGCGTTAACAGATGCTGATGAAGAACTACAAATTCTCAAGCCTGACAACGAAAAGCTGCCTGAATCAGAGACAGAAAATGCATCAGCAGTTCATAATTTCTGAACTATTCGTGGTTAGGTAGTGGCTAGTAATGATGAAAATCATGACAAGAAAACAAAAGCCAAAAATTTACATTTTCATACAGAAATATTTTGTGGTCTCATTAGCTAAGTCAACACGTGATATCTGGGACACCTGGACATGGAGAGCTAACAGGTCAGAACAGACTGCTGGCACAGCTTTATGACAGATAGTTTGTTAAATATATTGATCGAGGAATTCTAATGAGCAATCAAAAGGAATAGAGATCTTGAAAAAACTATGTGTCAACTCATCTTTGGTTTTGTTAACATAAATTCTAAATATTTATGGCTGACTTGTACTGTATAAACAAACCAACCTATCTGTAAGTCAACTTTCTGACAAAAGGTTTTTCAAAAGAGGTTCGAAACATGCTAGGTAAATACTAATTTACCTAGGAGTAGGAGCTTGCCATATACTTTCTCTTCCCATCCATCTCAAACATGTTAGGCAAAAATAATAGTCAAGCCAGTAGTGAAAGTTTTTCTTTCGCTACAGCCACTTACAGAAACAATCCTCTTTAAACTACTGTTTGTAGTTTGTACTGTTTGTACAAATGATGTACACAACAGCAGTAGAGTAGTCAGAAGATATCCTAGACAGCAGAAGTGAAGATGCTAGCAAGCACAGATAATTTGCTACCTCTGGTTGTATCTATCTTTGCGGAGAGATAGACTAGTATAATACTTTCTTAGATGTACCTTCTTAGGAGCACACCTACTTGTGATGACAACTGTATGCATCACACACCTGAACGATGTTTAAGAAAAGAAGATAGTAACCCAGGCAGTAACTTTGTTGACTCCAGGTGTCAACAAAGTCCCACTTGAAGACAAGTATCATTCTCTACTGCAAGTGCTGATATGCATACCTTTTGTGTAGCACGGGCAAAAGACATGGCTGACAAGTCCTCACTGTTACATGGCACTGATATCCATACGGGAAGGGGGAAAGCTTCAGAGAGATCCAGAGAACTGTTTAAATTATAGGCCTAACTTTTCTGAATTATTGCCAGTAAGTGCATTAAACTGAGAACATTCCAACACCAGCATGCAAACTACATAACACGCTACTTCATTTTCCTTCAGCCTCCCATCTCCTTTTCCTCCATCCTCTTCCTTCATGAAGAAAAGGGATGGTCACTAAAATGTGCTTTCAGATACGTAGGGTTGAAGTATTTCCTTTTTCTTGCTTTGGTTGCTTCCCGGAGAAAAACTACACCAATGTACAAAGCCTGTGACCTGACACGGGCAGAACGCACACAAATCAAAGTGATCTAATTACACTTTTAAAGCAACACATTTCAAAGCAACAATATCCTACAACTGTGATGACTACATTTACACGGTAGTTTATTTTGTCATCCTTAAACTGTAATGACTTTTTAAAAAAAAAAAACAACAAACCTTCACACAGCAATTCTTAACTTAATAAATGTGAAAATATCACTGTGATTTTTCTTCTGCTTTTGGGGGTGGGTTTTTTTGGTTTGGCGTGAATAAGTTAACCTCTACAGTTAAATTACAGTGTCTTGGAGTTAAAAAAGTTTCTTGATTAGCCTTCAATAATTAATCTTATTTCTGCATATTCTGAAAAAAGTATCTGTAAGGAATCGATAAACCAAACGAGGAAACTTCAGTTTCCTGATGAAGAGGTTTACTACCTGGCTGACACAGAGCAGTGCCTAACAGAGCATGACACTGACTGATAACATCACCTGACTTTTCCAGTTGTCTCTGTACAGGTACTGCTAGAAGACTTTCTTATTTGTCTCATTTACAAACTGAGTAGCTTCAGTGACTTGAATAAATTAGGTGAAAGAACACCTCTGAAGCAGGAGTTCGGAGTAACCCTTAAAGTTAAGGCACAATTTGAGCTGAAATTATCATATGCATCACATGACAAATTCCATCCTTAATGCCATTAACCGGGGAACATCCAATATTTTGTGCAATAGAAAGTGAGTGCTGATAGACACTTCTAAAGGAGAGTCAAATAACAAAAATGAGGGAAGATGTGGCCATCAGTCATGTTTATTCTGCCTTTCCGCTCTTGACAAATGCTGTTGTCACTTCTTCTCCAGAGCAGTAGTAGACCTTCCAGCACTTCCAGGCAGCAAAGAATAAAGTGAAGTTACTGCTGGACTGTTATTTCTATTCAGGGGGTAAGCACTGACCAGGTACTGGAGAGAGTTAGAGTATGATGAACACCTTACAGATTGCGAAGTTATAGAATCATAGAATCATAGAATAGTTTGGGTTGGAAGGGACCTCTAAAGGTCATCTAGTCCAACCCCCCTGCCACGGGCAGGGACATCTTCAACTAGATCAGGTTGCTCAGAGCTCCGTCCAGCCTGACCTGGAATGTTTCCAGGGATGGGGCATCCACCACCTCTCTGGGCAACCTGTGCCAGTGTTTCACCACCCTCAGCGTAAAAAATGTCTTCCTTCTATCTAGT
>NW_008824235.1:234791-235063 GCF_000699105.1 Pygoscelis adeliae | reverse complement strand
TGCTGCACGAAGGTCCCCCCGAAGCCTCCTCTTCTCTAGGCTGAACAACCCCAACTCTCAGCCTTTCTTCATAGGAGATGTGTTCCATCCCCCTGATCATTTTCGTGGCCCTCCTCTGGACCTGCTCCAACAAGTCCGTGTCTTTCTTCTGCTGAGGGCTCCAGAGCTGGACGCAGTACTCCAGGTGGGGTCTCCCCAGAGCAGAGTAGAGGGGCAGAATCCCCTCCCTCCACCTGCTGGCCACGCTTCTTTTGATGCAGCCCAGGATACGA
>NW_008824235.1:220923-231610 GCF_000699105.1 Pygoscelis adeliae | reverse complement strand
CTTCGGCCTTATTGGCTGCCCCGCTCCCTTCTGCGTGTGCTGGTGGGGGAGTTTTTGGCTGTTTGGCCGTGGGCTGCAGGTCCGCTGCAGACTGCACTTGGAACCAACTACCTATCTCCTTCTCTGCCTCCCTGGTGTTACGCAGCCTTCTCACCACCTCCTGCAGCTCAGCCACCTGCTGCAGGAGGTCCTCGACCTGGGCACACCTTTTGCAGGCAGGTCTGCTGCCTGTCCCTACCCCAGGAGAGAGGTCTAGGCACTCCCTGCAGCCCGAGGTCTGCACTGCAGCCTCTCCCTTCAGCAGTTCCGTCTGCATGGAAGCATCGGCCACCGCTGGGGTAGATGGTGCAGACCCCCCAGCTGGAGCCTTTACCCTCAGACAAGTGCCCACCATTCTGCCTTGAGGGTCAGGTAGGATGAGTGCCCATTGTACGTCACATATAACAAGACGGCTAGAGACTGGAGAGAACTCACACACTAACTGGATAATGCAGCACATGGATCTTTGTTATCTTTGTTAACTTACCAGCTGCTTGTTATTAAAAAAAACCAGACCCCAGAACACAAAGCTAAACCATTCTGGTCCCATTAGCCAAAGGCACAAACATAGACAAGAGCCAAGATAGTACAGATTTTTTAGAGATTAAGCTCAAATGATCAGATAGATGACTGGTTTTCAGTATTCTTTTTTTTAGAGCAGTACTAGCTAAGTTTGCAAGAAATGACAACCAAATAAAACGGAAAACTGAAAAGAATGCACTGTGGAGTCAAGGAGATATATTCCATCAGCACATTCAGCATCTCGCAACTACCTTATGGTAGCTTCAAGAGATAGAAAAAACAGCTTGTAGTTAGAAGGAAGGTTTTCTATATATAACTATTACTACCCTTATGAACATTGAAAATGTTGTTCAAAAAGAATAAGAGAATGTGTGTTTAGTTTACTAAAAGCAAACAAGAACGAGGAAACAAAAATTATTTTTAATCTCACTTTTAAAAACACAGTGATGGACCAATTATCCTGTCACCAACAACGGCCAACAGCAGGTGTCAGGAGATAATCACACATATAGGTCAAACCTATACTGATATTGTCCCACTGTCTAGTCGTCTGAGGTAGAACTGGTCTCTGTAGGTGACTTTCAATCATCCAACCTAGGTATAGCGTGACTGAAAATAGTGACATGCACAATTATATTTTGTATTCTGTATTTTATTTTGAGAGATTTGAATCAAGAAGAATTTAAATACCAAGTAAACTGATCATTCTTAAAGGCCAAATAAGACACATCTATTTTCATTTATTTTGAATAAATATCTCAGGAATACAAAACAAAGCTATTCTTTTGGGTATCTAATACTTAAGTGTCCTTTTTAAAATGCCACATTTTCAGAAAGCAGCATAGGGGATTAAGAGAAAATAATCCCACTACTGACCGAAGACAGATGGAAGCAAGAATGCAAAATATTTGTGTTAAGAGCATTTTGCTGGAAAATCCCAAACCTCTCTACAAAAAATAAGACGTTTGATGCTCATACATGGAGTCTGTGAACTGCAAAGGTTATCTAAATAGTTTAGTGAAGAGCACTGCAACATGGAAAAAAGCAGCATCGTGAGGATGGCTGTGCAGAATACTATGTTGCTCCTCCTGAAATTTCTATACTTTCTCTTCTGTGTGTTTGCTTGCAATCATATCCCATAAAACTGCCTTTACAGCTGAACTAGCCTGAAGTCTGCAATGTACAAATTACCCTGTTTTCAATTTGCCTCCTGAATACACTTATTCTAGCATTACTGCTGTTATTCTGCAGGTGAAAATCCAGTCTAGAAGATTCCAGTTACTCCCATCCCCACCTTTTATGGCATCATCTCCAGTATCGACCCCAGTTGTACATCACAATTTACAATGCTAACTGCTGTGTAGTGCAGTGAAGGCAAAAGAGCTACATGGGGCGTTCAACAGTATTTAAGAATACCAAACCCCTACACCAAAGTTGAACACAAAAGAGCCAAAAATGAACATTTATATCTCTATTTGTAATCTTAAATTTTAAAGCCTGGTTCTCAGAATATTTCCCAGTGAAGACAGGTGGTTGTGACCAAACTCAGAATTGGCAAGAAAAGTGTCACGTTATTGATACGTTATTGATTACGTTACGTGCTTGGAAGATGCTGGCTTTGCCCTGTTCAGTACAGGAAGGTATTCTGTAAGTGTCTGGATTATGCAAAATAAGCAGAAATCTTTGTTTTCTAAAAATATTCTAACATTTACACTGATTTTCAAATAAGACCTCAGAAAAAAATAGACAACAATCAAATTCCCCTCCTACTGTTACAGTTACTAATAGAAATACCTATTTTGTCGTATAGCTAAAACATCAGGACACCTCCTTGAGTGGGAATACAAGTCTTCTCTTTTTCCTACTAAAAGCCCATATATTATTTTGATTAATAACGTGTCACAGATTTGCTTGGCTGATCTAACAACATGATGAAATGCTTTTTCCGCTATAACTAGAAAACAGTTATTCCTATTCAGCAGATGAATTATGACTTTGCTTTCCTCTAAAGAATTGGCTCTGAAATGGGTTTAGGCAACACCTTAAAAATAACGAGGGCTGGATACTTCTTTTACTCTCTGGGAGTCAGTTCTACTAGACATCACTCTGAGTAAACACTGGAAACAGAATCAGGCTTTAAGATGCTCGAAATAACTAAAGCTGAAATATTAAAGAATAGTTTATATGCCCAAGTAATCTCTATGTAGAATACTGGTAAACTACAAGTTTCACCACTCAGAGAAGGTGGGATATGTAATGACTGATGTAGGTAAGAAATACATTTACAGAATACATGTTGTTAAAGTATATACATTAACCAGTGTAGCTCTAGGCTCCCAAGGTATGTTCATGTCAAAATTTTATCTGCAAGTTAAACATAGCAGTCTGATGTTTCTTTTTTTCAATCCACAAATAGTTCATTATCATTCATAAAATAACATATGTAATGACTGATGTAGGTAAGAAATACATTTACAGAATACATGTTGTTAAAGTATATACATTAACCAGTGTAGCTCTAGGCTCCCAAGGTATGTTCATGTCAAAATTTTATCTGCAAGTTAAACATAGCAGTCTGATGGTTTTTTTCAATCCACAAATAGTTCACTATCATTCACAAAATAACAAAAGGAACACAACAGATTCACTGCTAGAGAACTACTAACTACTGAAAGCCATTCTTGTTAACAGCTACTGTATCTCTTTCACCTCAGAAGGACTTAATGTAGGAAACGCAGAGTAATGCACACCTAGAAGGAGCTAGTTTATTTAGGATGAGCTACTGGCTTTGCCCTTCTCCTACCTAAACACCATACACTTTAAAGTTTGAATATTTTGGCACTTATGTCTCAGTACAGAACAAGAAGTGATATACTTCTCCAAGCAAAATGATTTGTCTTGGAGAAGTAATCTTTCCAAGTCTCAGCTGTACTCCTAAAGGTTGAATGGAAACGCGCACAATTCAGGCTTCTCCTTAGGTTTTGGCTGGTGCTTCAGATTTTAGGGGATTTTTACTTTTCTTAAAATTAAATCTGTAGTCTCAAGACTCGTGACTACACAATGTCTGTAGACTCTCCTCAAATTTGCTAAAATTGAGAACACTATTGTGTGGAGAGGACTAAAAGGAATTCATTCAGGTTTTATGGAAGACTGTCTTGAAGGCCTCTTGCTTGAGCAGTTAGTAATTAGTATTTTATTTCCTTTAAAAAATATGATGTCACATTCTGGAAAGCGGATCCTGTGTTTGCCAGGGGACAGGCTTAAAAGAAAAGTTAAGCCTTTAGACAAAGGGCAAGTTATTCCCAACATTCTCCTTACTTATAGTAAGGTCTCCTGGAACTAAAGAGCGTGGCTGGAAATGAGTTGAAGGACAACTTATTTTCATAAAAGGGAGGTAGATGACTAAGTAGTTCATTCAAAACAAAAATGCCACCATTTTGTTTTCAATTAACTGATCAACATAAATCTTACTTAACAGCTGAGTATGACTCATTACGCTCTGGCCACTCCTCTTTTCTATGCCAAAGCATCTTCCAGAATGTGGGGAGGATGACTTGGGAGCTGACTTCATGTAAACACATTCAGTCAGGGCTGTTCCCTAAATCCAAAACCAGGAGCTGGCACAAAGAAAGTAGAGGAACGGATTTTGAAACCATGTAAATAGATAAAGGTGAACTAATAAACAACGGGGAACGGTATGATCTGATGCAGGTTCCCTAATATATATCACAGGTGTACTCTTCCTAAAGCTCAAACACCCTAGCACCTGCTGTGGTGACTATTTATTGAGCAGCTATCAGTATCTACACAGTGTATATTTAACCATATATCCTATCGCTGTCCATAAATTATAACTTCCTCACGCTCACGTTCTGAGAGCTAATTTATTAAACACCAGTGTGTAACATGAGGTGCTCAACAGTTAGCTCAGTGGAAAAAATGATAAAATTGTGCCCCTGCCTGCTTCTCCCTCAGCCTGCTGCCAGAATGCTGGGCAGCTGCCAAGCAGGAGTGTAGAGCAGTCACATAAGTTGATCATATTCTACAGCTCCTGTAAGGATCACAGGAGACTGTCTCAGAGAAAGCTGTAGGTGAGCAGAAACAAGGTCACACACTCTTGACAGTTGCAGAGCAGTTAAACTAGCATCCATCCCTCTGAGGTTCCCTGCTTTAGCAACTCCATACCTTTACCAGTTTGAACAGGAACCAGGATTTCTAAGGCCAACCAAGACAAAAGAAAAAAAACAACCACCAAACCAAAGCAGAAAGCTGTGCAGAAGTTACTCTTCTACCTCCTTTCTGTCTTCATTCATTTTCAGGCATTTCATATTAGTCCTCCTAGCCAAAAAGTGTCCAGCACCTTCCTTCCCTCATCCTGTCTCCCACATTTAGGCTTTTAACAAATTTAGACCACACAAAACTTTGTCTTGTGATTTTTCTTTTGATTTTTTTTTTTTGCCTTGGCAAACAAGAAAACACTGTTGCCAAGGTTCAGGCAAACAGGTCTTCTCTGTCAATATTAACCTAGTTACCTGAGAGAATATGCCTTACCAACATCATGCCTGCTCTTAGTTTTAATTTCTTTAACACATTTTAAACTGAATGTATGCATTTGAACCGAGTAACTTGAGAGGGAAACATTACTTAAGAAAATGCAAGTATTACGATGTCCTCCCCAGGCACATCCAAGGACCAGTTAGCTCTGAGCTACAGCTGTACCCAACTGTTCATCTCAGTCACCTGATGACCCATCACTTCCAGCTCCTGCAGACAATCACCATTTCCCCAGACTGTTCCCATATGTCTGTAGCAACGATAATTTTTTTCTATCTACATGATAGAAATACGCATTATTTGACTTTACCCTTTTGATGCAGAGATCCAGAATATTCTGCATCTGTAACCTGTCTTTTTTCTCATCAATCATGATGCCAGTCTTTGGTAATATGCACTATAGGCATTATTAAACAACCTGTCTCTGCCTCCTCTTTCCAGGCCTATCTGCTGTAAGAGAATGCTTCAGTTCTGACACTGTCATCATGACTTCCCCAGCTCTGGGGCGGTATATAAGTACAGCCATATTCATCAAGTCAGCATAGTGTGCTTCAGCATTTATGAAAGTTGCTCTCAAAGAACAGAAGGGCCTCAGTATCACATATAAAACTACATGGAAAATACATCTGTTATGATAGATGTGCCATGAGACAGTAACATTAGTCCCAAGCAAAAATAGGCCAAATCAATTATAGATAAAAATCTAACTTAATACAAGAATGAGTTTAACATGAAAAAAATTAAACTGAGTAAAAATTAAAAATGCTCATCACATGCCACTTTTATGTCAGAATTGAAGATGCAGTTATCAAGTTCACTTATAGTTTGATCTTCACACTTTAAAACTTTTTTCACATGCTTAGTAGCCCACTTTTTAATGTAAATTTCTCTGTTTGAGTTACAAAGCCATTTTATAGATAAAATACAACTGCATTCTTTTTCACTACATAGTATTGTACTACATTGTATTTCACTTTCCCAGTCAAAATATTTCCAGCACTTCCATTTCTAATGGAATGACCTAATGGAAGTATCTGAAAACAAATGCTTTCCATATTATTCTCAGAAAAAAAGGGGTGGTATCCTCCCAGTCTACATGACACTGCCAGTGGCAAGGTCCTTTCCTGAACAGGATTATCACCAAGCTCTCCCTCGGGTAATTTCACTTTACTGTATGTAAGTTGCATCATCCACAGGCAATGTAGAAATAAACCTCTGTAAACCTCCTTCTGTTCTCCCATTCAGGGTAAACAGTACCTACACCATAAGTAATTTGTCCATTTTGATGGAATTGGAGCATGGTTGCATGTGATTCTGTGATTATTCTGAAAAGTCAGATGTTCATACTTCGTGCTGTAGTAAGATTGCTAGCGAAAAAACTTTGGGAGGGATACAAAGACACTGATAGAGAGAGGCCTGTCTTTGCTGCCAGGAACATGTTCATTTTGTTATCTGTGAAAGATGAGGCTGGCAATTTCCACTGTTCAATTTAAAATTTCTCTTTTTTCAGACTATATGTAACTTTATGACTAATGAAGTGGGAGACAACAGTGAAAACTAGGAACTCTGATTTCACCTGCGCAGCACAGGCAGTTGGCAGTATAGTATCTCTTTAACTGTCTCCACAGATTCTCAAAACTCTGGGCAAGTTACCATCCCTAGAAAAAAGTCAAATGAAAGTAATTCAGTTTCATGCCCTTCTTGTCCTTTGTACTTCTGCTGATCCTCCACCCCTAGTACGAACTGCTTCTTGGTGTGCTGATGACATTCCATAGGTATCTTTTCTGTATCTTGACCTTAGGCTTCTCAGATCAAAACATTCCTCGTTGTTATGTCTCAAAAGTTTCAACCTAGGGCCTGACTTTTCAGACTGAAATTAAAGTTTACAACATTCAGCTCTGAACATTTGTCTTTCCCTCTCTTCCAAAAGCCTTACCTTTTTCCCCCAAATGTACTGTTCTGTTCAGGATCTCCTAAGAATTCCTGGTGTGCTTAATGCATCAGAAAGCTGTAACACATCACATTGAGATTTGTTCCCTCACTTATATGCTCTGCTCACCTATTGCCTTTTCAATATTGTCAAAAGAAAAGACTTGATATTTCTATCTTCACACTATCTTGCTTCTCTGTCTTGACTCCCCCCCTATTTTTTAGACATTGCTTCTTTTGCTGCTGGAAAACTCAGCTGTCCTCTAGCTTTCAAAATCACAGTGAGGCAAAAAACTAATCTATTCAACAAAAATTTTTCCTCTTGTCCTTGAGAAGAGGAGGTTCTTTTTCATCCTTCTGTACCTAACATTAACATGCCTCTTAGGAATCTAGCATAAAATATTAAACACATTTGAAGGAAATGCTTGATAGGTACCAAAAGCTGTTTTTCAGCTTTAAGTTTTGAAGCAAAATTATTATTACATATGCATCCTCAAATAAGAAAGGAAATTAAAGCTTTAGTGATTTTTTTTTTAAAGATTATTCCATTTTAATTTCAGGTGACTGTGTTTTTGACATTTGGACATCCTGGGTCAAAGCAGGCTCTGTACTGGAAGCTTGTGTAATCCAAAGTGTGACAAAGTAAGTATAAACCTTCTTTATTTCCTTCGGACTTCCAAGGCAGCAAACAGCCTAGCTTGCAATTGAAGAGTAGATAGTGTATTTCAGAGAGGAATATTTTTGTTGATTTCAGTCCATATCAAACAGAGGGGTTTGTTACAGAACTTTCATATTTATTCCATTTTATTTTGGCTTATGTTTCAGTTTCTTCCACACACCTATAAATCAAACACTAGGCCTCCTGCACACACCCATAACAGACTTACCACCACAACGCGGTGGACAAGACGGTCAGAAATCTTTCTTATGGCATCACCGCATGTACCCAAAAAAGAGAAGAAGGAAAATTATCCAACTAACCAGTTTGTGCCAGATACCTGCCTACCAGACACAACTAGCAAGGTCTGCCAGTGTGATGGAAACAAAAATGCTTCTTGTTACAACATTATAAAAGAGTGACACTCAGAAATCACCTTTCATCGGTTAAGATTCAAGCAGCTTCAAGTAACAGAAAACAGGAAGAACATGCAGCACTGCCCACGGAAATAGTTTAGAAATACAGTAGTACTACAGTTCTTTTGCTTGTGGGCTCTTAGTAATAAATAGCAGCACCCAAGTAAAAGTAAACTGTATGAAATTTCACTCAAACCATTTAATATGGTATTCTCTTACACCATTTGCCTTTTTTAATCTAAATCGAAAACTTGTAATCCACAAAGTTAACAGTTGGTTACTTCCAGGGGCCTGAAGCACACCCATTCAAACAAAATGCAAACTTTGCATTTTGCATTTTGCTGGAATGCAATTCCAGCATTTGCCATAAGGCTGACAGAAGCCTGGCTTTCTAGATTTGTACAGGAAACCTTTGCTGTATTTGGCAGCCACCCTTTTGTGGAGCTCTCAGGATTCTTGTCTACAGACATAATTGCTCAACAGAGGAAGAACATTTAGCCAAAAAAGTCAGTTGCAGATACCTTTGCTATTTTACTTTGACAACCTAGATTATTTTGTATACTTCAAAAACTACACATCCTCTACGACAAGATTATTTAACACTGCAAACTAACCTTCGGTCCTGCTCCTCAGACCTGACAGTTACTTAAGAGCACAGACTCCACAGAAGTCGTTGTGTGGCTAACAAACAATACATATTATACAGAAACTGAGTGCTTATCAAACTCTCTGCCTTGCTAGCCAAGTACTTTAGTTCCTCCTGTACCGTCATGTAAGAGACTAAATATTTCCAATGCCTTTTTCTCCTCCGCGCAGAAGTGACTGGAAACACTGCAGTAACAATATACCTAGTCCCTGGGAGAACGGAGGGCCTCAAATTGCTCAACAGCTAGTCTGCTAGCTGACCAAAGAGATTTTAATGGGTCTGGCAGGGGCTCTGTCTGGCCTTTCACAGCCAGTAACCATGAGCTCTCCTAAATGATGACAGCTGCAAGTCTTCAGGAAGAGTGGAGGCAAAATATTTATCCACAAATGTCAAATATAATCTTATTTAATCATCTTTGAAATAGGAAATACCTGCATAATATGTCAATATAACTGATAAAAGTAGGCCCATGGCAGAATCTTCAGCTACCTAGACACCTATTAAGGCAGCAAAACAGCAGGACACACTATCCACGAGTTTATGGAACGTGTTGGGGACATTTTTCTTCAGAGACACAGGAAATTGCTAGGGAATGTCAGTGTCTTTACCTCTGATATTGATCAAGAAACTATTTTTTAAAAAATTGAAATCTGGAAGAAAACAATTTGGAAATTAAAAAGTTTTGTATCCTAAGCAGGAAAGGTGTAGCAGCAGCACAGGAAAGACAATGGGCTTCAAAAAAAACCTCCGAACATTTAACACAGTTTTACTGCAGTTTACAAACAGAACAGCACTGAAGACAATGCAAAGTCTACTATGGCTCTTGAAGTGAAATGATACAGAACATATCACAAGAATTTATATGAATTACCTTCAAAGAGGGTGGAATAAAAGTTGAAGTAGTAAGGTCAAACTGAAGTCTGCCACGGAAACCGTAATTGCTTGAGGTTGTATATACAGAGCAAGCCATGAATTAAATACAGTCAAGATAGGAGAATGCATTGAAACAAAAGAAAAAAGAAATGGAACTAGCACAAATAAGCAAATAATTCCAACTAAAAATTTTGGAGGGAAAGGATTTAGAGGAACAGGTATTTCAGGAAGATTCTCTCTCACAGGAATAATGTATGCAAAAACCAGGTAAAACAGATTAACAATTTTACCACAATATCCAAAGAATTTTAATTGGCATTAACTGACCCAGATGTCCTAAAACAGTAGAGCCTGAGGTGTTCATTCATAAAAACAAGACACTTTAGTCCAACAGAAAGAGAGCAAAATGAGATTTAAGTATAATTTGGAACAGGAGGTTGACTTAGTGTTCATGAACACCAAGGTACCTCAAATAAATGCTTTCATTCCACAATGTGTTTTCTCTCACCTCCGTTTAACTATAAATTGTATCAAATACCTGGTAAACTCCACCAGTTCTGTAACTCCTAAAAGTAGGTTTCTTTTACAGTGCTCTGGTCCAGATAGACCAGAAGAATGGTTTGGAGCAACCCCAGGTTCTTTCTGCAGGAATACATTTCAAGGCTGTCATGAAGTAAGTCCAGGAGTTCCTGCAAGTACTCATGCTGGGATCCTTCAATAAGACCCACCATCATTTGAAGACAGCAAAGATGTTGCTACTCCTGCCTGCAAAAATATGGTGCTACCCTTATTAGTTCATTGGAACAATACCTTCCTGCTAAGTCATGAAATCAGTGGGAGTCCATTACTATGAACTTTTTACTCTGTCAATGCCCTGCAAGTACACTGTGTGGATCAGGAGCACAGTGTGCCAATATAATATGCAGTCTCCAGAGAAAATGTGCCAATAAAAGCTACAAAACATTAGCAACATGAACGATAGCAACAACTGCTAAAGGCAACATGAACCTAAACCCAAAGACGATCTTTGCTCCACCAGCTACCAAGTTC
>NW_008824235.1:215422-220897 GCF_000699105.1 Pygoscelis adeliae | reverse complement strand
AAGTATGTAATGGATTAATATGTGCATACCATTTTATAAGATCCTTTAGTTAGAATTAGTGCCTATGAATTAAGATTGTGAAAAGAACAAGCATGCAGCGGTACAACTGAGCAACTGTGACTGGGTTAGGCAGGAGAGAATTTGGAGTGTCATGCCTAAACCACACTTCACGCATTTGCATAACCTGTTACTTGCATGTAAGCTAGGAGATATTCTCCTGTTAACTTACGCCTGTCAGTCCAATAGACTTTAAAATACAAAGCTATTCCATGATGACTGACTGCCATTTCTAATACCTAAAAAGCCCCAGTTCAGAATACAGCATAGTTCGAGGTGTTTTATCTTGTTTTTCTTCTGCTACTTTGTGCTGGTTTCGGCTGAGATAATTTTCTTCATAGTAGCTGGTATGGGGCTATGTTTGGATTTGTGCTGAAAACAGAGTTGATAACACAGGGATGTTTTAGTTACTGCTGAGCAGTGCTGACACAGAGTCAAGGCCTTTTCTGCTTCTCACACCACCCCACCAGTGAGTCGGCTGGGGGTGCACAAGAAGCTGGGAGGGGACACAGCTGGGACAGCTGACCCCAACTGACCAAAGGGATATTCCACACCATATGGCATCATGCTCAGCATGTAAAGCTGGAAGAAGAAGAAGGAAGGGGGGGAACGTTCAGGGTGATGGCGTTTTGTCTTCCCAAGTAACGGTTACGCGTGATGGAGCCCTGCTTTCCTGGAGATGGCTGAACATCTGCCTGCCCATGGGAAGGAGTGAATGAATTCCTTGTTTTGCTTTGCTTGCGTGCGCAGCTTTTGCTTTACCTGTTAAACTGTCTTTATCTCAACCCACGAGTTTTCTCACTTTACCCTTCTGATTCTCTCACCCATCCCACTGGGAGGGAGTGAGCGAGTGGCTGCGTGGTGCTTAGTTGCCGGCTCAGGTTAAACCATGACATATTTAAAGCAGCAGCATTTACTCAGAATAATAAAAACATTGTGCACCACACAACTCTGAAATAAACAGTGAATTTGGACTCTCTCTCCCCTCCAACATCCTTCTCTCAGTAGAGACCATGGTATAACAACCACTTGGCAACAAAACAGTTTTCCCTGCTATGAAACTCAATACAACTGTTCAAAAAAATCCACTCCGCAGCTGCTGCAAGAGAATAACCCAAACCTTACCAATAGGCATCTGGACTTGAGCCTTGGAAATAATTGGGGAAATGAATTTTACCTCAACTTGAATATACTTATAAACTAGAGTTCTGTTGGTGTTTTTTATTTCAGAGGAGACCTGTAAATAGGGAAGGGTACCTACCCTTCAGCAAGCATCAGCCCATGTGTGTCAGACAAATGCCAAGGCATGAAAGAAACTTAAGTGCAAAATGCAGGAAGAAAGCAGAGGATACATTTCTCATGAGAAATAGGTGTGTGAGAGCAAAAAACAGGTAAACCCTCCTAGTTGCAATATCAGAAGAGGGGAAGTGGGTCATGACCTGACCCATTATATTACATTACTTGGGTGTCCTGGTTTCAGCTGGGATAGAGTTAATTTTCTTCCTAGTAGCTGGTACAGTGCTGTGGTTTGGATTTAGGATAAGAATAATGTTGATAACACACTGATGTTTTAGTTGTTGCTAAGTAGTGCTTACACTAGTCAAGGACTTTTCAGCTTCTCATGCCCTGCCAGAGAGAAGCTGGGAGGGGGCACAGCCAGGACAGCTGACCCAAACTGGCCAAAGCGGTATGCCATTCCATGTGACGTCATGCTCAGTATATAGCCAGGGGGCTGTGACCACTGCTCGGGAACTGGCTGAGCATCAGTCAGCAGGTGGTGAGCAATTGCATTGTGCATCCCTTGCTTTGTATATTCTTCTATTAGTATTATTATCTTCCCTTTCTTTTCTGTCCTATTAAACTGTCTTTATCTCAACCCACGAATTTTACTTTTTTTTCTCTCTCTGATTCTCTCCCCCATCCCACTGGGGCTGGGGGGGAGTGAGCAAACGGCTGTGTGGTGTTTAGCTGCCTGCCGGGTTAAACCACAACATTGGGACAGGACACCCACCAGTTCTGAAGCATCACTCCCGCTGATCTTATCTATGAGCCTTTGAGGCCCCTCTCAGAGTTCTCTCCCATTAAAGATAACCACCTCTCTCTTTAGGAATATTTTTTAAGGAATTAATGAAAATACTGAAAAAATAAGAGTCTATACTTGCTTCTCAAAAAGTAGTGCAGAAAGTTAATCCTAATCAACTAATGCAAAAAAGTACCATTTTTCTCCATGAGTTCCAAGTTTTTACAATGAGACTTTTCACAAAGACACTGAAAGCTGCACCAAGACCCCAGCCTCTTTAGCCAGCTTCCTCCCAGTCACTGGGCACGTAATCCACTGCTGGGCCCTGTTCTTGCTGCTTTCAACAGGAACAGGATCGGATTTAAAAAACTGAGTGATTATCAGTAGTAGGGAAGTAACACAAGTCAGATGAAAAGAGAACAGTAAAGCTTACAATCTGTTGCTTTGTGGTTGGAAACGCTAAGAGCAGGAGGACACTGTTTACATACAGTAATGCATAGTTACAGCTGGTTTGTATCAGAGGAAAGGCCATGAACATTTGTTAGACTACAAGCACAGAGTTCCTAAAAGACTGAGAGTCTCTCCTTTTAATCCAGAATATTTTTGTAAATATTGCAGTACTCACCTTCCCTAGCTGGACAAAGATTGGCCTCCTTTGCTAGTTGTAAGGCGGGGGTGGGGAGGGCAATCAAAGACATTATGGAACAGGAAACACTAGAGATTCAGCAGCTGCTTGAGGTAAATAAGCTCACGAGGCCCATTTGATCCCCACTCCTCTCAAACTGTATCCTTGCTTACTAACAGCCACTATTTAAAGAGAACAAAACCTTGAAGCAAGATCTTCACACAAAATAATATATTCTCAAAGTATGTCTGTCTTTTTATAGCAGATTCTCTGCACAGAACAGTTTCAGTTCAGAAAGAAGTTAAAGATGCAGGCTCTGTTTTGCTTACCAGGGTATCTTTGTACAATACTCTGTTTAGGAAGCTAGAGTTGCTCTGTTTTCATTTTTGTGGAAAGGAAAAAATGTCCAGCAGTAGCCAATGCCTTATCGATAAAGTCACTTAGTGTCATGGCTGATTATGAAGGACTTACTCTCATTTATTTCAGAGCTTCTTTTCATTACCAGCATAGTGGAGAGATGCCAGAACATAAAACCAGCATTGCACCTCTGCATCTGGCTGGTAGTAATAAGCGGTTACTAACAATGGGATTTGACTGGCATTGCCATCACAGAAGATCTAATTTTCAATGAGCAAAAACGAGCTGTAAAATGCATGCAGATTAACACTCTGGCTCCACTCCCTCTATTGGGTCAATCTAGAAGATACTCCTGGCACTTTATCTACCAGGCACTTACTTGCCCAGATGAAGCTCCAACTTTTCTGATTGCATTGGTATAAGGCACATACAGATGCATCAAATGCAGATGATGCACACCTTTTAAAAACTGCCGTATGGGACAATACATACATAGGACCATATACATGTCCCATACATAGGCTAAAAGACTATTCACAACCTATATACGAAAGCACAGCTGTACTTGCATGGAGTTCAGTTGGTACAGCATCTCCACAGAACGTCCTTTCCAAAGGGAAAGGCACGATCCAGTGAATGAAGAAAAGGTCTCGGATCAAGCACATCCGTACCACCATGAGGCGAGCTTCTGCTGGCCTTTTACGCTAGTTTTTTCCTATTTCCATAAAAGGAAGAGATTATTAACTACTGGAAATGGCTAGAAAACAAAGCCTATTCCCTTTTTTCCCATTAAAAAAAAAAAATCCAGAAATTCATGAAATGGGAAGAAATTTCAGTGAAAGCCATGTTGGCAGATTCTAACATGAATTCTCCATTTTGTTTACTTGCAAGGCTTCTCACCGTGTCATTACCTCCCTACGAGATATCTGATTTCTTATCATAAAATGTTGGTAACAAAAATTCCAACCAGCTCTATTGACAAACTAACTATACTTCAAAAATTTGAGTACTTACTGGCCAGTATTTCCAAGATACTTAAAGGAATTTATAAAATTGAACTATTATGGGATGACGTTTTAATCAAGAACTCCGTAGCATTAAATATTCTTATAACGTCCAAAAGAGAACAGTACATTCAAAATTAACTATTTAAAATTAAACTGAAAGTATACTAATTACTTTGTTTCACAATTTACCAGAGGCCAAAGCATGCAAAGAGATGAAACTATTTAAAAGGCCAACTTCGGACTCGCTATCAAAATTCAAATTTCCATTTATAAAGCCTGCCTCTACTCATTCTTGCCATACACTAACTTAGTCCCACAATTTAGAGATGTTTCAAAACAAAATTTCTTTGAAAAAATGATTAAATGATTTACATGTTTTAAATAAAAAATACTAGCTAAAATACTTTTATGATGATGTTTTGCACTGGGAGGTCCATTATGGTCTCGGTAAGAAAGGTTCTCAGACTTTGTAAGGTATCACTTAAAATGCTATTTTTAAGGGCTAACAACACTATAAGGAGAGAATAGTATAGAGAATCTTAAATCCCTCTAGATGGTGGGAACCCCTGGTGGCGTAGCATCAAACAGGCCTCCGGTCCACGTGCAGCATGCCGGGCAAACCCTCTCCACAGAGGAGATTCTCCCCTTCCCGTCACGGAGATCCTACCACAGGGTTTTCTTACAAGAAAGCCACTCTATTGGTCATTCCCACTGTCAAACAGAAGGGGTGTTCACACGAGAACTTCTTGCTGCACTCCTAAAGGCAAGGCCACGCAGGCGGCATAACCACTGGTAGCGGGTGGGCGCTGCCTGCAGGCTCCTCTGTTACACTGAGCTGGCGGAGTCCGTCCCGCGGCCGAGGGATGCGTGCGGCACCACACGGGCCCGAAGGCCAAGCTGCAGGCGCGGCGCGGCGCGGCGCAGGCCGGGGCGTACTCAAGTTCATGGTACCGTGGGTCACCAGCTCCTCGATGTGCGAGGGTTTTCGGTCAGGATCACTGCCGCACGCGGCAACAGTTATTAGGATGAGCATTTACAGTTTAATTCTTCTGCTGCTGCTTTTTCCTTTCGATGAGATGTTGATGTTTTCATGGCCTTATCCAAGACGCTGTCATCTGTTGAACACTGCTGAGGAAACAGACTGAGTCACTATAGGTCACCGCCTTCCCTTCGACGGTAGCGGATGCAGCAGCAGAACACGGACGGGCGTGCTGCTCACGGCAAGGCTGCGTTGGCACAGGCAGCTCTAAGGGCCACCACAGGTCAAGCGCGTTCCGCTTTTCTGGTATACCGGCCTTTAAATACCGAGTTCTTAATGTTACCGTCATTCTTCTAACACCCTCTAGTGTTCGCGGCAGCTACGAATCATTATTGTAACAGGGACAACAGTAAACATTTCATTAAAATAC
>NW_008824235.1:211688-215386 GCF_000699105.1 Pygoscelis adeliae | reverse complement strand
AGAAGAAAGCGACTGATGTGCTCCACTGTAGGAGCTTCCCATAGCAGCATGTGTCCCTGTCGCATACTCGGCTGTAACCTCTGTCACGTTAAATTTTCTTTCAGTAAATGAGATGCTAGTTTTCGTGTACCACAAAAAGGAAAACAATGTAATTTCCCTTCAAATAAATACATTCCCCAAACCGGAAATTAACACATTAAATCACTGCCTTTGCTTTAAGCAAGTTTACACACACAAAACAGTAATCAATCATTTGAGTCAGTCACATCACTTCCTAAATGATGGAGTTATAAAAATGAGCAGCCTTTCTTATCTCTTATTTTGTTACAGAAGACTGCAAGGCATAAATTTCAGAACCCTCTTCTACCCTTTGCAATCCACAAACTAGTTGGGAAAAAAAAAACCACCACAAAATGGAAGACCTGTCACTATCAGTGATTTTTTCCTATTATTTTGATTTACGATGACAAGCAGACATTGAAGACCAACAGTGGAGTTTACAAACAGATCAAATTTTGAAATGTACCAGATACATTGCCCTTATGCTGAAATTTCAGCCACCCGGGATCTCAACGTTAAAGCAGCGTGCAGGGGACGGCAAGGGAGTCAGTCGTAGCTCTCTGTGAGCAGTCTTCAGAACAGACAGTGATACAAAGCTGGATATTCTATTCAGGTTAAGATTCAAGAAAGTACGAAATTTGCTGAAAAGAAAGTTGAATGTAAAATATAATTAGCATTTCAAAACAGTTTTTGTCCTAAATTGTATTACGGGGTATTATTTATATGGGCTTTCACAAATGTTTGAACAGTTAAGAAATTCACAATCTAGACACAGTACATAAACCTAACCAGTAGCACTTGTTTAGAAAGAACTTGCCTCTGCCTGGAAGGATTTCCTTCTAAGCTGAGAACATATTAAAAAGTAATTCCATTTTAATCTACAACACTAAAAATAAATGTCTCAGAACTACAAATGCATTCTCTCCAACTAGTTTACCTACAATTATTTACACAGTCACACAGTGAATTCTAAATGCAAACAAATCTTTGGCCAATACACGGACTATTTCCTCGGTTCATTGCAATACATAAAAAAACAGTTGTAAAAATTACACCTTGTAGTACTTACAATCGCTTCTGAAAGAGTCACAAATTAATTCCTCCTAAATAACCATCAGGCTGAACGCACTAGAATTCTTACTGAATCAAAACATCACAAAACATTACTTTGGGAGAGACAAAGGCAAACTTCTCCTGACTTGCACAGACAAACATATCAATTTTATATACTGGAAATGTACACTTAAATAAATCAGAAAACCATACAAAGCCCCCACTTCAACCAAATGAAAACAAACAACAGGTTAGATTAGTTTTGCTCCTTACTCACTTGAATACCACAAACCAGACACTTTCAGCATCTACTACCTCAACCCCCCAAAACTGCTACAGGTAAGTTTTGGTTCTTTATACACCTGTGCACCAAGCCACACTTTCCCCACTTAAAAATACAGGTTATGACACTGAACTAAAAGGCTAAGTGCATTTAAAAAAACAAGAACAATACCTTTTTTTTTTTTTAACACACAGGACTGCTAGTAAATTTATGGTAACCATTTTAACTTTGAATACAAAAATCTTTTAGACTTTTTTTAAAATTGAACTCTGGGAAAATACTATCAGTTGTTTCATTAAGTGAGCCCCCACCGTAAGTTGTATACATAACCTTACACTCAATAAATATGAGACAAGGTTTTCAGGATCAAATTTCTTTATTCATAATATCATAGTAGAAAGACACTCGAATGGATGAAAAATATGTCAGTACAAAGTTTAAATAAAAAGAAAAAAAAAAGAGTAGAAAAGGAACATATAGCATAGGGTAGGAGCAAAGATAGATAAAATAAACCGTATGCCGCCAGTACCAGTGCAGAACACTGCTCCCCCACTGCACAGTCACTGCTTTCAGCACCAAGTTTCTCTGCTTCCAGCAGCATGAGTTAATTCATATTTTCCTTCCCACACTTAAGCATTAGAACCCAGTAATGCAGCTACAATTAATGTGATTTCAGTAGCAAAAGACCATTTGGTAGTTACGATACACAGGTTTTTTTCATCTGTAGATGCAGTATCTAATTGTTCTAAGTAACACTGTCCAAAGATACTGTAGTGCTATTCTAAATATGGAACATTACAGTGAATTGCGTTGTGTCATTATAGCAGACCTGATATTTACCCTCCTAGTTTGGGGGTAGTCTTGAGTTCTACATGGTTTATTATCTTCAAAGATTATGACTGACTTCTTAAAATGATAAACTGAAATGTGCATTACAACAGTGCAATAAAAACATATGCATTAAGATGCACAAAGAGAAAGTTAAACGGGCCGAGTTTCTGAGTTTTAACTAGGCTTAACTAGATTTAGGGTAGACTCGGACTAAAGAGAGAATAAGACTTTTCCCATTCACATAATTAATGTGGATTAAATTAAAGGGACTATCTTTTCCTAGAGACCTTGCTTTTTCCCCCATGATAGAACTCTGGCTTTACTCAGTATCTGTGATCATGTCATACCGTCCCACACAAGAGAAGCATTAGAGTGCATTTGCCTTCACTTTCTGAAATATTCACCAGAATGAGAGAATGACACAGCTGTTAAGCCCACTAACTGTAATTGGGCAGAACTTGTAAATTCTTGTAATTCTGCTCTCAGCTCCAGAAAGTGCATACTGTTTAATTGTTAAAGCACTTGAGATTAGGAACCAAGTTTCTGGATGCGTTATGCTCTCTCACACCCATACCCAGTTCCCTATAACCACAATACTCCAATGCATGCGCTACTCTCCCCACATGATCTTCACTTAACCTCCAAACTAGAATTAAGTCAGCGATTACGAAAGGGACATAACTTGGCCTACGGTAGGATAATCACAACTAGCCCTCTGTAATGCACCTGTTACTGTTATTGTTATTTTAAGTGGGACTGTTTAAAAATCAGTTACAAGCATACCAGACATTGTTTCAATAGTGTAAACAGCAGCCAAAAATACACAGCTGTGCAAGAATTGTAACTACTATTCGGAAGCAGAAGCAAAGGGCCCAGACATCATAAATCATGCCTTATTCCAGACATTCAGATCGCTTCTGACAGTTTCCCTTCAGACATGAGAACATTATGTCCTCAGTAACTCAGCGAACTCACAGTTCACCCAAGTCAGTGAGTAACTGGGGTTTTAACAAAGCATATCGATCTATTTCCGCCCACTTAAACAAGGAAGCTATGCATTTTTTCCCTCAGATTATCATACCCGAGCAATTCCAGACCCAAGCGCAGGGCTCTCCCTTGCAGTCGCCTAGCAGCCTGCGCAACCCTCTTTAGCATCCGTTCAGCAGCAACCCCCCGGGGACCAGAAAAGACCTGTGACTTGGAGCGAACAAGAGGTGCCGTGCACCTGCAGGCGCCAGCCGGCCGATACCGCTGGAGCTAAGCGGTACCGCTCCTCCCGGGCTCCCTCCGTCGCTCCAGCGTGGGAACGGAGGAGAGCGGCCGGGGCTAGGGGAGGGCGAGGGGAAGTTTCTGCGGGAGAGCTGGACTCGGCAGACGACCGGGCTCTCCCCCAGGGGCGGCGGTGGTAGCGGTGGCACCGGCCCGGCCCCCCACGGCTCCCCGCACCCACCGGCTCTGAGAGGAACGCCCG